>NW_010555603.1:123360-124725 GCF_000687285.1 Phaethon lepturus
AATAGCATTACACAGAAAGAAGAGGCAAGCCTGTCCACTTGAACCTGTAAGCACTGTCAGATTTAAGTTGCCCACGGATTTGCTCTTAGGACCATTTTTGCTTACCTTTAATGTTCCTATAGCTAATTATAGGCTCTGTCCTGTGAGCTATACTGAAGTTCGTACTGATTTCATGATTGAATCTATTGACCGTGGGTGTTTAAATTAGAGTTCATCTTTTGTGCTGAGATTGAAACAATTTCTCATTTCCACTGTCAAAACATTCTGTTTTATTCTATGCCTTACATAATTTCCTTTATATCTAGTAAGTGTCTGTTAAGAAAGAGTAATATATAGAAAGGACTGGAGGATTATTTTTATTGTAGCTGTGCTTAAAAGCTCCAGCTAGAATTATGGTTCTGCTGTCTCACTTCCTGTATGTGTGAAAAGAGACAAAACTTGAGCCTTTTATAATCTAATTACACAAGACCTTCTTTGAAAAAAGAAAGCAGTATTGTTTGTTTTGCAGAGACAGTAAAGTGAAGTGCAAAAAAAGAAAAAAGCGGAGATCAAGTTTTCAAGACCTCAAGACAAGTTTAGATGTTTAAATTTCACAATTTCAGGTGCTGAACAATCAGGCCTTAAGTGTCCCCATGGCAGTAGGCTGCCTCTGGATGTCTATTCTGTATTTCACTCACCAAATGGATACTTAAGAATTTTGAAGATATAGGCTGAGGATTTTGAGTTCTAGATATTCGGAAATCTGCTCCTGGTTGATTTAATAAAAATAATGTAAGAAATCTTTGGTGGAGATGGGAATAATCTCACTGACTTTCAGTGTGGAGTTTAAGGCATCTCTTCTCTGTTTTCCTTAGATTTTATGTGTATTTAAAATCCATGGCATGATCAGTGAATTGTTGGAAAATATTTGTTAAACTTGGGAGTCCTACCAGTAGAGGACTGCTCTAGGACGTAATCCTCATCTTATTTTATCAGCTAGTATGTAAAGAACTGGGGTTTGCTTCCAGCTTTGGATCTCAGTGTTTTAACTTGAAAGAAACTTTTCATATTTAAATATGATATGCTATTCTTTTTTTTCAAAGTTGTTTGTCACTTGTATTTAAAGTATAAGTAGCGCTATTTCCTTAAGTTGATCTGGTTTAGAACATTTATCTATACCTTCCCCAAATCTTACTGTTACAAAGGAAAAAACAAACCAAAACAACAAAAAAAACCCCCACACCACCTTTGGATATAAAAGACATGGCTTTGAATGAAATGCTTGTTCGGCCTCAAAAGTCTTTGTATTAATCTCTTTGCCATTAAATGTGCATTTTGGCACTATTGCGGGAACAACTTTCATGTCAAAATCATAATTAGCAGCAG
>NW_010555603.1:124765-148866 GCF_000687285.1 Phaethon lepturus
TGTGTAGACAAAAAAATGCATTACCTCCTAATAATATTTTTTCCTAGTATGTTCACTCTTATGCCCTTCGCCTTTGTAGAATTTCATCTTGCAGACTGAGAATCTTTTCTTTGCAATATCCTGGTGCAAGCAAGTTTGTTGCATCACATTTATAAATAGAGACTGATGAAGCACAATCCCTGAGTCTCTTGAGCTTCTGTCTAGTAATGTGACCCTTGGCCATCATTTCTCTTCCTTCTTATCACTTACTACTTATAAAACACTTCCATTGGATTTGTAAATTTTCAGAAATGGAATTAAGATAAGGTTGAAAATAATTTTGTGGGTAAGCAATTTTGAAGGTTAGAATAGTTCTAAAAACAATTATTTTCTAAACCATAATGCATTTTTGTCATAATTTCTTTTTTTTCTCTTATCTTAAATATCAGTAGTCCAAAGGAAGTACAGATTGAATGCGCTGCTGGTCAAGCACCTTTCAAACAGTTAATTTCAGCTTCTTGTTGACAGACAACACAAATGACCGTATTTTGAAACTTCACCGTCTATAAGCAACAGTGACTTGCAAGAGAACTCAGTTACTTACCTCTCCCTTAGAAACGTTGTTGCCATTCTGGAGTGGAGAAACTGGTTTCAGTTCAAGAAATAGTTGAGGTGGTTCTTACTAGAAGATTCACTCAAGTTTCTGCAGGTTTTTTAAACTTCTTACATTATAATCATAAAGAGGTAAAAAGAGTCAAAACCGAAGACGTGAAATGATGTGCTTCCATTAACTTTTTCTGTATTCCAAAGTTTTTCCAATGTACTTAATAAAATCAGATATTGTGTTCACGCTAGGACTTCTGAATTTAGATATGCAACCATGCTTTCTCTCCACACCTGCTCTGAAGTATTAGGTAGAATTTAGTTCAAAAGAACTTACAACTGTTGAAACTCAAAATCTTCCCTTATTCTACTAGCTCATTTCTACTTTATGTCACTGAGATTTTGTGAAAATAAATCTACTTTCTAGTTGACAGCTAAAGAGCTGGGTTCATACACGCTGCAGCAAGTTCAAGGCCTCTTTAGAAAAATCTGAGCCTTACCTCCTTTTCTATTATAGAAACCTTGACTGTGAAGTGCCATTGAACATAAAAATAAGTTAAGAATGGGGGAAAAGGTGGTTTTTTTTCCAAAATGTAAATACTACAAATTTGGTCTGAGACCTGAGAGTTCAACATTTTTTTCCTTTCTTCTTCTCTTACTGTGTTGCATGCAGTAAAATTTTACTATGGATATATTCTTAAGATTCTTCGACTCCCAAAGGTTGAAAAGGCACATGGACGCTTTGCCCTAAGAGGTGATCCCTCCCTTTATGATAATACTGGAACGTCAGTCATGAGGGTGCTTGGATAGGCTTCAACTAATAAAGTGTGAAAGGCACCACCATAAACATGTTTGTTGTTAAAAATATATGGATTTAGCACCTGCTTATACTCCGTTAGAAATCTTGTGCCTGAGCATACCTTGTGTGGTCAGCTCACACTGTACCCGCCTCCCAGACCTCGCACCCCCCCAGCTGCCGGTGTGTCCCTTAGTGCATCACCACACAAGTCCTTTGGAGAAAGTCACGCCTTGCTCCAAGTCACCTTGTATTTAGCGTAGGGTAAAAAGCCTCTCTTCTCGCCTGCAGCGGCGGTGGGTTGCGAAAAGAGTAAGACTGAGCCAGTGCTTGTATTTTTGTCTTGAGGCTTTATTGCTTTTGGGGGCAGAGGCGGTGTGTGTACATGTGCACCGCAGGGATGCTGGCTGTGGGTCCGTGGGTGCACATGAGCTTACATCAGGTGTCTGTGGCTAGAGCCTGCAGTGCGGTGCACGGAGCTGCTCCCAGATGTGTTCCTCTTCCTCACGGCAGTAATACCTGATCATTGGGCCCTCTGGAATGGCTTGTGGCTCCATGGAGAACTGCAGCCATGGTGTCCCTGCTGCTTCCCTCACAGGCAAATAGTTGGCTTTGTTGTTGTTCCCCAGTGGGTTCCCATAGGACTGCCTTCCTCTGGAGCACATGGGGAGAGACGTGCAGACCAAGCCATATCCTCATTGGCATTGGGCTGTATGTGGCTTGCTGAAGGCATAATTTGCTGTAAGAAATAGCTGTTGTGGATGGAACTAACAGATATAGAAGGAATCAAGGGTGACTAATTTTTTTTGGTTGCCTATCATGTGGAGGGTGGTTTGGTTTTCTTCCATTGCTAAACAACATGCCAATTAGAGAAACAAGGGTCTCTGACCCTCCCTTACTAATGTTTTTATAATAACTCATCAGAACTGAAATTGTAGTATTCTAAGATAATAATCACTCTGTTTTTCTATTTCACATCTTCTCCCATGCTTTCTTTTCAATTCAATCTGAAAACTTTTAGATTTAGGTTACAGAAACTGTAGGGTAGGAGTTCATTAAATACAACACAGAAGGACTGTATATATTCTCCTAAGACCATTATGAGGTAACCAAATAGTATAATCCCTGGTTATGTGACGGAGAAATGGAGTCACAGACTTGTCCAAAACTGTGAAGTGTTTGGCATGCTACAGAGTTGGAACACAGAAGCTTTCTTGGCCCTGTGCCCCAAACACCAATAAATAAGGATGCTTCTCATTAGAGCTTAAATATAACTTGAGCTTTTGATCTAATACTAAGGGAGAATCCTGCCCTTGATTTAAAGATGCATTTAGAAAGCTTGTGTTCTTCCATAAGTGATTTATGTCAAGCAGATTTATCACCTTATGTTACATAAGAAGGAAGTGGGCATGTGAGATGCTCCATAACTTGTCATGGCAGTAAGGTTATCTCCCCTACTCCTGGTTCAGCCTTCATAGTGCTAGATTTGCCTTTGGAAGAATATGTAGCGGTTGGGTATGCACCGATGTGAGCTCTTCCAAACATGTGCCATTTAAAATACTAGGTTACATCCAGTCATTCTGTTCTGTTAAAGTAATGTTGTTTTGAATGCTATTCTTGCCAAATGCCCCTGTTCAGAAAGGTTCTTGCTCTCTGCGAAGCTTTGGTTTCCTGAATTTCATTGCAGCAGGCCAAATTCTAGTTTTTCTGACAACCGTATGTGCTTTGCTGTATCAAGACTTTGTGTTGTTTTATAGCCAAGATGGCTTTGAGTGGCTTTGATTAATAACGTGTGGAATACACATTTCCCTGTGTAGTTTGAGACACTGGTTTCAGCTGCTCAGGATGTGTTTCAGTCTGAAATCTTCCCTTTGCTGTTCCTCACGTTCATCTACCTTTACTTTTGCCTGCATTCAAGGCAAAGATTTATAGGAGGGTATTGTCTGGAAGGCCACTGTAAGTGATCCCAATAAGGGTAATGTCTTAAGCAACAAATAAGGTTCCTTATAATTTTACCCAAAAAAGCTATATGAATTCAGCAGAGTCAAAGGTGGTTGCTAAATGCAAAACAGTAAGAGCTGGAAATGGAGGAGTGTATGTCTTCTCATACATGTCCCTGGAGCTACAGTGGTTCATACCAGCTGGTACAGCACCAGCTGAGATCCCACCTAGCATATACTGATTTTGCACAAGTAGTCCAGGATGGGATGGTGAGCTCTGGCTTTCCACTTATCTGATGAAAAGAGACTAGAACAGTTCTAAATTTGTCTCATCTTTAGCAATTGCAGTATCAAACACCAAAATTGCTCAAAACATAGAACAGTTTTATGAGCCTATCACAGGCTTATTATATACCTTTTATGTACTGAGAGAAGTGAGCCAGCTGTTCAAGGAGTTAGTCAATAGGACCCTCAGGGAAACTGCCCTCAGGGAGAAGGGAGCAGAACAGAGCTGGCAGACCTTTAAGGATGCTTTCCATAGAGCGCAAGAGCTCTCCATCCCCAGGTGTAAGAAATCGAGGAAGGAAGTCATGAGACCAGCATGGCTGAATAGAGACCTGCTGGTCAAACTAAAGGACAAGAAGGAGATGCACAGGCAGGCAGGGATGGGGCCAGGAGGGCCAAGGCATGACTGGAGCTGAACTTGGCAAGGGATGTAAAGAATAATAAGGTCTTCTACAGGCATGTCAGCCAGAAAAGGAAGATTAAAGAAAGCGTACCCTCCTTGATGAGTATGACTGGCAAACTGGTAAAAACAGATGAGAAGTCTGAGGTGCTCAGCAACTTTTTTGCCTCAGTCTTCACTGGTAGTGTCTCTTCCCACACCTCTCGAGTGGATGGACTGCAAGACGGGGACTGGAGGAGCAAAGTCCCTCCTACTGTAAGAAAAGATCAGGTTCTAGACCACCTGAGGAACCTGAACATGCACAAGTCTATGGGACCTGACAAGATGCATCCAGAGTCCTGAGGGAATTGGCTGATGTAGTTGCCAAGCCACTCTCCATGATAGTTGAAAAGTCCTCGCAGTCAGGTGAAGTCCCTGGAGACAGGAAAAAGGGAAAAATTGCACCCATTTTTAAAAAGGGTAGCAAGGAGGACCTTTGGAACTACTGACCTGTCAGCCTCACCTCTGTGCCTGGGAAGATCATGGAACAGATCTTCCTAGAAGCTGTGCTAAGGCATATGGAGGACAGGGAGGTGATTTGAGAGAGCCAGCATGGCTTCACCAAGGGCAAGTCCTGCCTGACCAACTTAGTGGCCCCAAGACAGCCAGTGTGGCTTCATCAAGCGCAAGTCCTTCCTGACCAACCTAGTGGCCTTTTATAATGAAATGACTACATCCAGGGAATAGTGGACAAGGGGAGAGCTATGAATGTCATCTATCTGGACTTCTGTAAGGCCTTTGACACAGTGCCGCACAAGATCTTTCTCTCTAAATTGGAGAGATACGGATTTGATGGGTGGACTGTTGGGTGGGTGAGGAATTGGTTGGGTGTTCACATCCAGAAGGTAGTGGTCGATGGCTCAATGTCCAGATGGAGATCAGCGACAAGTGGTGTCCCTCAGGGGTCTGTATTGGGACCAATACTGTTTAGTATCTTCATCAATGGCATAGACAGTGCACTCTCAGCAAGTTTACAGATGACACCAAGCTGAGTGGTGTGGTTGACACACCTGAGGGATGGGATGCCATCCAGAGGGACCTCGACAAGCTCAAGAAATGGGCCCGTGTGAACCTCATGAGGTTCAACAAAGACAAGTGCAGGGTCCTGCACCTGGATCAGGGCAACCCCCGGTACCAGTACAGGCTGGGGGATGAAGGGATTGAGAGCAGCCCTGCCGAGAAGGACTTGGGGGTACTGGTGAGTGAAAAGCTGAGCATGAGCTGGCAATGTGCACTCACAGGCCAGAAGGCCAACCCTATCCTGGGCTGCATCCAAAGCAGCGTGGCCAGCAGGTTGAGGGAGGTGATTCTGCCCCTCTACTCCACTCTGGGGAGACCCCACCTGCAGTGCTGCATCCAGCTCTGGAGCCCTCAGCACAGGAAAGACATGGACTTGTTGGAGCGGATCCAGAGGAGGGCCACAAAAATGATCAGAGGGATGGAACACCTCTGCTGTGAGGAAAGACTGAGAGCGTTGGGGTTGTTCAGCCTGGAGAAGAGGTGGCTCCGGGGAGACCCTATTGCAGCCTGCCAGTACTTAAAGGGGGCTTCTAAGAAAGATGGAGACAGACTTTTTAGCAGGGCCTGTTGTGACAGGACACAGGTGTAATGGTTTTAAACTAAAAGAGGGTAGATTCAAACTAGCTATAAGGAAGAAATTTTGACAGTGAGGGTGATGAAACACTGGCCCAGGTTTCCCAGAGAGGTGGTAGATGCCCCATCCCTGGAAACATTCAAGGTCAGGCTGGATGAGGCTCTGAGCAACCTGATCTGTTTGAAGATGTCCCTGCTTATTTCAGGAGGGGCTGGAATAGATGACCTCTAAAGGTTCCTTCCAATCCTATTCTATGATAAATACAACCATTCCAGGATGTTTGATGTCACTTTTAATCTGTTAGTAAATGATATGGTTGGGTTGAAATGCAGAAACTACAAATTTCATTTGCAATTTCCAGGCTGTAAGTTTTCTAACCTCTTGCAGGATTTGCAACAGCTGAATTGTGCAGCATTTGTGATTTCTAGTATGAGCCTGGAAGGGTTAATCGTTCCTTTATACATACCTGAGATTTTAGTAGAAGATAATTTTCTTGCCTTTTTCTGAATGTCACTTTGAATTTCAGATTAATCTTTTGCATACTAAGGGCTTCAGGAGTTCATGATAGGATGTAAATGTTTGTATCTATTGTGACTCTAACTCTTAGTCCCTTATATTTCTATTACCTTAATGGACATGCAAAAATTAATATGGATAAATAATCAGATTAGAAGCGAGTCCATGTACTGAACCTTGTGTGTAGTTGTAGGAGACGTAACACTATAGAAGTTATAGAAGCTGTAGAAGTGAGCATATTGGAACGTTGCAATATATTTCTGTATTTGCTCTTTAGCTGATGGTAGAATTGCAACTCTCCACTACTATTTCCTGCAGTGACTTGTAATTAATGTTGAAAAGATGCTAGGAAATACTTGTTACATCTCTAAATGACGTGTTGCCTTGGGTTTACTGAACTTCCACGATTTCAGCCTGCAAATACTTAGAGTTTCCAGTAGAGGTCAGGATGACATCGTCAGATATTTTGTAAACGTGTTGACCTGAATAGGAACCTTCCAACACTTTCCTTACTCTCACAGGCAAAAGGTTTGTGTGGGTTTTGTTTGTTTTACTTTTTAATATGCAGCTCAAGCACTGTATAATTATTTTTGTTTCCTCTGGATTTCATCAGCAACTGTGTAAAGTTTGACGACAAATGTGTCAAGTTTCTTGAAAAACCGTGGAGGTTAAGAATAGAGGAAAAACAATGGGAAAGAGATGACCCTGAAGAATTAATGCTGCTACTGAGGTAAATGTCTGTTACACTGCATATGTTAGGACTAGGAGCCTGGGAAATCTGTTTAGAATTGTTTTAATTCTTTATACTGTGTGTGTGTATGTAAGTGTACATGTACATACGTGTGTGTATATATGTATGCATACCACGTACCTGTACCTACATAGATGTACATATATACATATGCGTGCATATATTTTTATCTAAGACTGTGTGACACACACACAACAGCAATACTTAAGCAGCCTTTTATTTGGCCACTCGTTTCTGCATTGTCATTGTAGCTGCTGTGTCTTGGCTTAAGTAAAAGGTACAGATCTGACTGAAAAAGTAACCCTATGCAAGCAGGGGGAAAATATTTTTCTTTTTTATTCAGCTACACCCATTACTTGGTGTCAGTTTTGCAGCATAACCATACAAATAAACATATCAACACAATGCACAGAGCTGGTCAGGCGATAAGGACTACCTAAGCTGTCATGGTGTTGAAAAGAGCTGGGGCATTCACTATTTATTTTTTAAGATTTAACCTTCTTCTAGACTCTGGAACATAGTTTTCTGACTGAGGCAGATTTTCAGGAAGATTCTATAACACAGAACCACAAAATACATGTAGCCTTGTGTGCTGGTGCTCTCACCTAACACCATGGATTTGCTAGTGCATGCACACAGGCAAATCATGGAATGCCTCACTGCATTTTATCTTGCACGGTCCACTGGTGGCTGACACTGGAAGTATATGCTTCTATGTTCAAGCTTACTTTGCATTAGGATCTCCAATACACACACACTTGTGCTAGCAAACACACAAGAAGTTATCCATGGTGTATTACATGCCTTCTTGCGATTACAAAACCTGGCATTCAGGCTCCACGTTCTTACTGGCACACCATTTAGTGGCCCATCAGCAATTTCCACGTATGCACACACAAAGCTCTTTAGCAACAGTTCTCTGGGTGTGTGTATGGCTCAACTCTTGCAACCAAGCTTTCAGTGGGCATCAACTCCTGGCACACTCATGTCATCGCTCCATTCGGAGACACTTCAGCCCCTGCACTCAAAAAGAGCTATAGCAGCCTGTTGTTTACTGACCTGCGCTCAAAAAGAGCTATAGCAGCCCAAAAAGAGCTATAGCAGCCTGTTGTTTACTGCCCCTAAGACTAGTTGTAAAATGGCTTGCTCCACTTTCGGTAGGAAGCAACTATAAAACGCATGTAAAACCCAGGTCCCAAAATGCAACTTGGTTACCTAAAAGGAGGAGATGATGTTCACCATCTCTGAGTATATAAAACGTTGTGGAGGAAGATAAATAACTGAGGGTGAGGTGCAATAAGATGAAAATGAAATAAAATCTGCCTTTCCTGATGTCAGTTCTAAATTTTCTTGACGATAAAGGTTTTATCAGACCATGGCATACTTTCCAAGGGGAAGTGCTGAAAGTTCATATTGCTGGTGACATTAATAGCTATACTGGAAAAACCACTCTGAATGCTTATAGGGATTGAATCAAAAAGTTCAGTGAGACATATGAGGTAGCTCAGTTGGTCTTTTTTGATCTATTTATTGTGACAAAATGAAATTAAATAGCATGCTTTATCTCTTCTGTTTTAGGAATTATTTTATATCCACATAGATGTTTCCTCTTTTTATTGGAAACAAAGATACTATGAAATCAGGCAGTTCTGGACAGAGGTGGCTGCAAATGAAATAAAACAATACTCTCTCACATTATATGCTCCATAATTTATCATAGTAGGCAAGGACAGTTTACAAATGACAAGGTCACCTTGCATTTTAGGAGGTTAGGTTTTCTTACCAAAAGGGCTCTCTTTCCTTACAGTGATTCTTATAATTTAAGAAGTCTGCCTAACTAGGCGGTGAGGGTGCTGCTTGACAGCCAGCTGAACATGAGCCAGCAGGGTGCCCAGGTGGCCAAGAAGGCCAACAGCATCCTGGCCTGTATCAGCACTAGTGTGGCCAGCAGGAGTAGGGCAGGGATCGTGCCCCTGTACTCGGCACTGGTGAGGCCGCACCTTGAACACTGTGTTCAGGTTGGGCCCCTCACTACAAGAAGGATGCTGAGGTGCTGGAGCGTGTCCAGAGAAGGGCAACGAAGCTGGTGAGGGGGCTGGAGCACAAGTCTTATGAGGAGCGGCTGAGGGAACTGGGGTTGTTTAGCCTGGAGAAGAGGAGGCTGAGGGGAGACCTTATCGCTCTCTACAACTACCTGAAAGGGGGTTGTGGTGAGGTGGGTGTTGGTCTCTTCTCCCAGGTAAGTGAGAGAGTGGTCAAACATTGGAACAGGCTGCCCAGGGAAGTGGTGGAGTCATGATCACTGGAAATATTCAAAAAACGTGTGGACTTGGCACTTCAGGACATAGTTTAGTGGACATGGTGGTGTTGGGTTGATGCTTGGACTTGGTAATCTTAAAGGTCTTTCCCAACATTAATAAATCTGTAATGAATAGATACTTACTTTCACAGAAATACTCATAGTAGTCCATCGATACCTTGGGCAAGAGGTACAATTATTGGGTAAGGAAGGGTGGTATTTCTCTCAAACTCAGGGATGTTCAGCCCATTAAGATCAAGCTCCCTCTGAGCTGAGAACTGTCTGGATGCTTGAAATTTGGGTTTGTCTTCACTAACCAACCATTAAAAAAATAATTCGGTAGCAGAGGTACATGGCAGGCTTTACTTATTGGTTTTAATTCAGTGCATTTTTAAGAGAAGAGGTATTATTGGTAGACAGTGCAGTAAGACTTGGGTTACTTAGGCTTTATAAACAGCCCTGAGATATCTTTGGTGTTTTTAGCCCAGTCTGGTTTTAGTACTTTTCTGTCTCTGCCTGGTGTTTATGCCCAGTGTAGGAATACAAAGCGTTCTCAGGTTCTGCCAGCTTTTATTCTGCTGGGCTTAAGCAAGGTCCCACAATTCCCCTGCTTCCCCTGGTAGCCATTTTCTACCACTGGCCCAACTTTAACTCATGTTCCCATAAATGGCAGACTTCCAGATCGTCTTGTGCAGTGGCACTCATCCTGTCTTACCCCAGACCCAGCTGGCTCTGAGCAAGGCAACACTGATGGTTACCAACGCTGTCTCAAACTGGGTGCCGATATTCAAGTCCTCCTCGCATTTATTCTCCCGACTAACTGCCCTCTGCTAGTGTACATAGCCTTTTGTCTAGCTCCAAACCTGGCACGTAAGCTTCACCAGTGGAAGGTCTTGATCTCTTATAATACTCCAGCTAAAATGTTTTCCGTTGTCACTGATACCATATACATCTTTGCAGCACCTAGCAGACCAGTGAGGAGGAAGGATACCTCTTTCAGCTTTACCAGCTTCTAATCTTTCCAACCAAACTCTCCTCTCTTCTTGAGTCTTATTACATCTATTATATCTGCTTTGTCAAAATGAATGAAAAATGTTGGTAGGGGTTTTTTTGGTCCTCTTTTGCTGATAGGTAGAAAACAGCTCATTCTAGCTCATTGTTTGGAATGAGGATAAAGTCAAAGCATGCATCTTGCTTCCTGGTCAAAGCGCAAAGTTAACACTATTAACAGAGAAGATATTAAAGAAATAAAGCACAAAAATATTTGTACAAGTCTGCTACTTCATTCTGGAAAAAAATACCCACTTATTTCCACGATACATAAAGTATCTGTTTTCCAGGGTGGTGGTTTAGGAATGTGCTGTCCTGAGGAAAAGGCCTACCATAACTATAGTTATTATAGTTGTTGTTGAGTAGTAACTCAGCACTGTTTGGTTTCCAATTTAAATGCAAAGATCTGAGTTATACTTGATTTTTATTGCATGTGTAACTTTTTTCCCCAGGTTTACTTCACTTTTTCTGATTTCTTTGCAGAGGGGCAAGAAATTTTACATTCTTAGTAATAGTAGTAGTTTGTTGTTTGAAATGTAAATTGAAATTTAAATTGAAAATGGCACAGAGCATCAAGGGAACAGGCTCAGCTCCTATCCTGTTCTCCTTTTTGCCCAGATGTCTCATCTGTAATTCGGAACATGAGCTTTTATATTTCAGATCCACAAAGTGCTCACCTTTTTGACCTCTGATATCCAAATAGCGTCAACTGAAGTATTTCTAAAGACAAGTTTTTCTCTGTTTCTGAAATGATGTAGTGAATACATGAAACAGTAGCCTCTTATGTGCAGCCTGCTTTCAAATTTAATTAATTTAATACATCAAATAATTAGTAACCAAAAAGGTAAAAGTAAGTGTCACCATTTTGATAACAAGAATATAGTGTTGATCACTATTGTCAGAACATGGTTTTGACAACAAATATGAGCTGTGTGTCCTAAATTTGAATGTTT
Source organism: Phaethon lepturus (assembly GCF_000687285.1). Classification (NCBI taxonomy): domain Eukaryota; kingdom Metazoa; phylum Chordata; class Aves; order Phaethontiformes; family Phaethontidae; genus Phaethon; species Phaethon lepturus. The sequence goes on from NW_010555603.1 coordinate 135,971, forward strand.
ACCTGAGTATATTTTTGTGGGAAATCTTACGAGAATAGAAAAGATTAAATTCTGTTGTGTTTAAATCTGTGAGCTCTGCCCTTATTGTGTTTACCGTTGCCCCATTCCATATGCTCCTTATTTATGTGCACCTGCCTCCCAATTAAATCTTCATTAACATGCACATCTGCAGAATCTCTACTTGCTTTCATCCCACTTGAAGCATTAGATGTTTTACACCACGTACATTTCTAGCTTACTTTTCTTCTGAACTTCCCAGAAGAAGCACAGGGCAATGAAAAACCCAGAAGTGAAAAAACCCCCAATGTTAACAAAACTTTAGGACTCAAAGGTCTTGTTAAATTTTGCTCTGGCTTCTGCTTTATTTGTATTCATTTCTCATTTCTTTGTGTTCATTGCAAATGTAAATGTGTATGACAGTGTTCATTATATGGTTTGGGACTGACTGTTGTCGGGAAGAGTTGATGTTCTTCCCAGAAAGCTCTTATTTAGTAAGAGGACCTCTTCAAAAGTCTTCAAATTGTGGGACTGATTACAATGGGAAGCAAGTGATCCACTTCACTGCAGCACTCAAGGAAAATAAATTTACCCCTGCTGCCATTAACGCCTTATGTAAATCTTGTGCTGTACATATGTTGCGTGCATGTTCAAATGAACCCGTGTTGAAAATCTGACTGTAAGAAGGTATATGCTCACTGGTATAATGATTCGTCTCTGTTCAGTACTAGAAGTGCAGAACTAATGCCTAGGATACAGAAGCTGAATTACTTGGTACTCCTAAAGAAAAAAAAAAAAAAAGAAATATAGCCATTACTTCAGGTCGCCACTGAGGTCACTGACAGCACAGCGTGGGGGATTCCAGTATAGCAGCATGACTGCAGCTAGCTCATGGCTATGAAAGAGATCTTTAATCCCCATTGCCACTATATGCTTAAATTGGAAGAGGGAAGAATACATTCTTTTTTATTTATTTACTTTTTGAAAAGAAAAAAAAACCCATAAGAATGAAATTTGAAAAAAATCCCTTATAAATAAATATTACTGTCGGTCTTGCTGTATACTGTTCCATGAAGATGATGTCTGTTAAATTAATGAAATCAAGGGTGAGTGGGTTGGTGGGGAGACCCCTCTGCAATCCATGCACTGCTTGCTTTAATAATTAGATATGGTCCTGTTGTCAAACTGCAGTCCAGCTTTTATCATTCTTGGCAGACAGAGCAGAGCAACACTCTGGCACTTGACCTGCCCATAAAAACTTGAACAGGAAACAGCAATAAATAATCCACTCAAAAGGCCCTTGAGAAAAGCATTACTCTTGATTCCTTATAGGAATTGCATGCTAAACCAGGGGGAAGTGTGGGCCCTTTCAAAACACAGGCTTTGTATTGTTAGCTTTTTTTTTTCCCCCCCATTAAATGTCCCAATGATAGCTTGAAAGATAAGCTTTTTCTATATAGCAGAGCTGAGAGAAGCTGCAAAATTGTTTCCAGTTTTATTCCTTTTAGTCAATGTAGAAATCAACTGATACACACATACGCACCCAAACAGTGTTTCAAACCAACCAACCAGCCCTCATATTCCTCCAGAGTTGGTCTTGGCTTCTTTCAAATGGGGACCTTGCTGTTTCTCCTTATGCTTTACATGGAAGCCTTCATCCTTCTGCAATGACAGAAGAGTTTGACCCCAAGTCCCTTACCTCTGTGGGAACACCCCTGCTGACTTGGTGCCTGAGCATTGAAATGGGCATATAAGGTGAAAAAAAATGCTAAAATTTCTCTGAAAATTTCTTCCCTCTGTGTCTGAGGGAATTGGAATAATGTTTCAGTTCTCTTTCTAGCTCAAAAGAACAGACTGATTCTGTTTTTATTTTTGCGACGTATTTATAGGCTTGGGTGGTGCAGTTGGTTCTACAGACATTTGCTTTAATCTCTGGCTTTTCTCATGAAGTGAATTAGAGAATTAAGGGCATAATTTGTAGTGGCTTTAGTCATGCAGTGGAGTAAGTTGCCTTTTCATGTGTGTACAATAACTTAATTTTTCATGTTCATTTCAGTGCCCCGAATGAATCTATACTAATCTGTGAGGAAAAGGAAAATCTTTAATATTTACTAAGAATAGTTTGAGAGAAAAAGGCTTATACAGACTACTATCATACTTCTCACTCTTAGTCAATTTATATGATCAGTAGTTAAATGCAGTGGCTTTTAAAAATTTTCACTCATATAGTCGTTGTTTCCAGCTCTGCTTGCTTCTAACTTACTTAAGAAATTTTGAAAAAAACACCATCTTTTTCTTTTTTTAAGGACTGTTTTCAATGAGATTAAACTTAACTCATTTTTCCAGTTTTTAGAAGCCAGATCTAGAACTCCTAGATTTTTGACTGGTTAGACAAGTCAGTTTTGCTGAAATTATTCTCTTGGCTTGCTGAAAATAAACGCATTTAAATATCACAGCAGTGATTGCTCAAGGCCAGAAACTCTATGAAACATTTTCCAATTTGACAGGAATGTAGTTTTTTAGAAATAAACAGTATGCTACATAAAGTGCAGATTGGTAAAGTTCTAGATCTCCCTAATAGATCTTAGTCTTACAGCTAGACTGAGTTCAAAGGTTTCAAACCCAAATGAACGTGAATCTTGTCTTAGAGAGGTACAGAAGCTAATTATCTCCATTTGATTGCACTTTTTCACATTTATTCCTGCACTTTAGCCTTCCAGAAAGCACTTTGAATATCTAATGCAGAAAGGTACTTGGGACCGGGTTAACAGTATGTCAGCTAAAAACAGTTGGATGAGTTGATTCATTTCTTCAATGTTATGATGTCTTATATGACACACATTAAAGGTATATTGATGACAATGAGGCCCATACTCTCATGAGCTTTGAATCATCTCAGATCTTTAGCTGGCAATGTGATCCATCTTCTGGCCTGTCCTTGCAGACCAGATCAAAACAGATACTCATTACCACTTGTGTGAATTGGCCTATTTTGCATCGGGGCAAGAAAGTGATGTTGACCAAATATGAGGTCTACATTCACCACTTGCATCCCTTAGTGAGCAGTCTCATCCCAGCGATCTCACCTGCTGAGGTTTGCCGGTAGGTACACTGGAATATCACATTTATGTGCTTTACTGCTCCCTCCTTCCTCTTTTTCATAAGCAGAATATTATCAACAGCTTCAATGCCTCGAAATTTTGGTAATTTCTGTAGTTTTCAACCAGACTGGAATGCATGGGTGATTTGGTAGCAAGAACAGGTAAAACCATTGGATTCTGCCCAGTAAATAATTAAGCTGTTAGCATTGTCTGTTTAACTTTTCAAATTTTCCATTAAATGTTCAAAAAGGTTAGTATTGTGTGGCTTTTGCAAACATCCACCTTTGATATATATCTAATTTATTTTGTTGAGAGGTTTACCCCTATACCAAGTATTTATTTGCCTACATGGAATTCATAGTTGGTGGAGAACTCATTTATTTATTTACTAATTTTCTTGGTTATTGACTATGCAAAAGTTTCTACTAATGAGAATTCTTCCCCATTGTGAATCATTAATACATTAAGTATACTTCAAGTTCCTCCAGTAGTGATACAATGAGAATTGCTTAGCTGATTTAAATGACACAGATGTAGTGCTAATTATATATTTTAAATTGGCAACAAACACAATTAATTTGCTGATTATCTAAAACAAAAGTAAACTTTTTTATTATAGTAATTTACTATAATTTATCACACAGTCATTTTCTTTGTTTAATATTTATGCATTTGACAAACCTACAAAGAGATATGTAATTAGAACTGTTTCATCCATCACTGGCTGCCTTTTAACCAGAGGTCTTACATGAACAGCTTACAAAGACGCTGTCAGATTAACCAAGTCATAATGGTGACATCTTTTAAATCAACAAATGGAATTTTTTGTCTAGTAATTTCTGTGGATTATTACAATTGAATGGTTTTAATTTAACTTCTGTTACTCAAAGGTATTTTACAGGGCTGTTGTTTGGATGGTAGTTTGATTTGCTGTAGTTTACCAGATCCATCTGTGTTTAGATTGCAAATTCTTTTGGAAAATTTGAAACAAAATTAATTCATGGGCATTTTTTGAAGGGAAAACCCCCAAAAAATCCTCAACAAAACAAAAATCTCCCCCCCTAACAGCAACAACTCGCTCTTTAAATACTTTGTGCTCAGGGAAGTTTAGAATGATTTGTCCATGGATTCGGGAAATCAGAGTGAAGCCATTATAATTGATTTTTCTTCAAGCCTAGATTTTGGGCATTAAAAATCTGCACATGTCCATATCAAGCCCTGTTACCAGGTCATTTACATGCTAGTAAATACTGGTTTTAGAGAGCTTTATACTGGCACCTATAGTGTCACTGAATTTTGCCAGCTGTATGGCATCATTAAAATAGTCTTCAAAGTCTATTTTAACACAGAGTAGACAGGCTCATCTTGTAAGAGATTTTAATTGTTAGCTCTGGTATACTTCTTTAAACTGACTGTACTACTCGCCATGATTTTTTCCACACTGGAAATTATTGTTATTTCCCAGGAAATAATAATATATCTAAGTGAAGAATGGGATCTACTAAAGAGAATTCAGGGTTTAGTTTCCTTGGACACCGTCAGTAGCAGTGCCAGTGATGACAGGTGTCAGCTGCAGCAGAGTCCTTGTCCTAGGTGAGCACAAGTGCATTTGAAGGGGATGCACCTCCATTCCCTCATCTAGCGTGTTCAGTTGTGCCTCATCATCTACCTCCAACTAGAATCACAACCACATGCCAAGAACAGCTCCTTTGTCTGTGTTCCCAAACTCCCAAAATGTTCTTTAAAAAAACAACCAAAAAAATCAACCCAAACTTGTGTTATATTTCTGACAATGAATGACCTACTTACTGAGGAAAAGCATTTATTTCTGCATTTATTTATTTCTGTTTTATAAAACATGAACTTGGTAAAAAGCACTTCCACAATGTGTTTTCTCCCTAATTTTAATTTATTTTTCCCCTCCTTATTTTTCTTCAGGAGGGAAGATGGGTAGTGATGAGTGTACAGGTATGAACATGCAGTTCTTTGGGAAAAAATAAGATGTCCTTTTAAAAGTAGAAAATAGCAATTTCATTATGTAATAAAATTTCACCGTATTGTACCTTTAAAAAGAAATATGCAGTTGTTCTTGAACTATTAAACTATTTGTGTCACCGATTTATCCTGTTGCCAAAAGGATCTCGTGTGTCACTTGGCAGAATGACAGCTTTTTTTCCAAGTCTATTGTATAATTGTGTTTTGTTAGCTGTTTTTGTTTTATAAATACTATACTAAAGGGATCTCTGAAGATCAACTTTTTGATGCAGTATTTTTCTTTGCTGTTCTTTGATGTTGACCTTTCCCCACTCCCATCACAGCAACAAGCACAGTATTTTGTTCTCAAAAAGTTACCAATTCTATGTCAGGAAAAAAAGCGTTTATTTTTCATGTCGGAGTTTTTGCAAGCAGGCTGACTCCATTCCATCAGATTTCTCACTGAAACTCTTCTGAAACAATTTTCCTGGGAAAACTAAGTTTGTGAAGTTTTTCTTTATTTGAAAATCTGCAAAGGGACTCCAGTGCTATCATTCTTTATGTATTTAACTGTATGAGCTTGCAATACTAGCACTGGTACATGATCTTTTTCCTTCGGCAATTTCCCCTTCTATCAAAAGCAGAGACACAGGCTCTCTCTTTGCCTGTATATTTAGAGTGAGAAACTTCTCTTGTAATATTTAATTGAAATCCCTCTTATTGAAAAATAACTGAATAAGTTCTTATCCTATCTCTTGGTTGTTATGGAGAGAAATTATTTATTGCCTGTTTTATAACATGTTCTACATATTGCAAGTCTATTTTTAAGCCTTCCTCCTGCTTAGCCTTGTCTTCTTTTTACTAACCAGATGCAGTTCCCTTAACATCTCTTCCCAGATCATGTTTGTGAAACGTTTTGTCATTCTTAAGGTTTCCCTCAGTGTTCGCTGCAATTTCTCTGCCTTTCTCAAGGAGAAATGACTCAATTGAATAGAGTATTCCAGATGAGTCTCCCTCATTACCAGGAGGGTGGAAAACCTACCTCCCGTGTCTTTTGCATAACATTTTACAAAATATTTTTCAGATTGACATTTACCAGTTTTGCAACACCATTGTGTTTTTGGCTTCTGTTCAGTTTGAGCTATTGTAACACATCAACTCTGCTTCAACTACTGCTGCTTAGCCAGGTAGCTCCCAATTTATATTGTGTTTTCTTTTCACTTTTTTGAAATTAAATATTTGAATTCTATTTCCTTTTAATTTTGTTATCGTTTCAAAGAAAGGTAGCTTGCTCATGCTCATTTATATTTGTTTTAGGGAAATATAAGAGGTATTTTAAGGCATTGTTACTAGAAAAACCTGCAGCAACGTGACATAGATCTCCTCATCTAAGTTTTGACTGTATGCTCCAATTTCTGAAATGAGTACGAAATCTAATCCTGCTCTCGAGCGTGCCTGAAACCCCTCCCAGCTCAGTGATAGCCATAAATGTTATAACATATTTGCTATCCAAGTTGTTAATGAAAATATTTCAAACTTACCTGATTTTTGCCAAGACCTTGCATGTTACAACCTTCCAGTTTGACAGTGAACCTTTTCTTTGGGAACTGTGCTTCAAATTGTGATGGACGATATAACTTCTCTGTGCTGAAAATTAAGTGCATCTATATGCCACACTGTGTTTCTTAGAAAGAGGTGCATCTGAGCAGCAGGGAGGAGGACTTGGCTTCTGCCCTTTAGGTGAGGTACAAGCCTCAAAAGGGGGAGATGAGTGCTGTGCTGGCAGTGCCTCAGCATGGTTAGCTGGAGGAAGCTTCCAGAGTGCAGGGTTAAGCAGGCGGGCAGCCTACAGCTCGAATGAGAGGGAGATCTCTGCGGAGCTCAAGAAGCAAGCGCATACCCGTGCCTCTGAGGCTTCTCATAGCTAGCCATTGTGTCCTTGCAGGAGAGACTATATTCTCCAGTCTTGCTTTTCAGTGTGACAACTTTCTGTAGTTTCATGGGTTGCAAAAAACTCCTACCTAATCTCTACCCTGGGTCCCTAAGAAAGTGGCATCTCGTGGATTGTCAGTCCTGCCTATTGCTAATAGTTTTATTGTTGTGTTTATACACCAAAAGGAGCAGTAGTGAGTTTTAGAAATAAGTTATATAGTGTAGACTGAAGTTGTGTTTTGAGATTTTTTTTTTTGTGTGTGGCTATGTAAACTGTATACGTAGTCCTCTATAGAGAGACTCTGCAAAACTTAGATCAGGGCCAGAGCCTGGTGTGGGATATAAAGCAGTGAGGATTTAGGGGGAAACCCTTCCACAAAATTACTGTGTCCTGAAAACATGCTTTGCATTGTATCATCCCAACTGGACAGAGAGGCAGAAAGAGAGCTGGGGAAGCAGTCACCATTCTCCAGCCTTCTTGCTTAGTGGAGACCAGTGGATGACTTTTTGTCGGTCAGGATGGTTTTCTCTCATTGAGTTAATGTTTAAACTATCTTTTAAGACATTGATGGTAAATCAGAATGTGAAATTATATTCTAATTATATGCTGCAAACACTTGCTGCTGTCCTGGGTTTTTCAAGTTTACACTATTGGTCTCAGAGCACTCAATCAAAAATGCTTGACCTGATAAGAGTTTTTATGTCCTCTTAAATGAACTATGATTTATACAAGAATATCTTCTCAGTATATTTGAAAAATAAATAATCAAAATTATCTAAGCATAGGAAATTTATAGTCTGGGTCAGCTGTCATCTTCTGGCATCTGGGTTTGCAACCTGATAGATTTTATAGCTTGTTTGAAGAATTGATATAATGACGTGGCCTTTTAGAATTGCAAACTGAAAAACTAATTTTGGCAGGAGGAGTGGCCAGATGTATTACTCACTGTCCTTAGTCTGAACCGGGTTAGTAGGAACTATAAATAGCTTCATAAATATTTTACTATGTCTACATTTTGATCTTGATGTAGAAGATTGGGGAATAGATTGTTCAGGTTCCTCATGAGTAATACTGAACAGGGTGAATATAAAAATCGTCCTTACCTTAACTAAGTCAGTTTTCTCCTATTTCTGTAATATCTCCCTTTTTGGCTGACCAATGCTCAGTAATATCAGCATCCCTCTCTTCTTCATATAGAGGCTGGTGCTGAAACAATGACGGTACAAAAAAATGAAGGTTGCTGTAGACTTCAGTCAAGAAAAGACCTTTATCGTGCATGATTTTCTTGTCCATGTGGCTTTAACTTAAGAAGAAGATGAACTACAGAAGTAGTGTTGTTCAAAAAAAAGGGGATTATTTTGTATTTGTTGCTTTTTATCTGCTGTTCTGATCAGAAACCTCTGTCCCAAATTTAAATGCTAGCTTTCAACTGAAGATAGATGTGTCTATGTTCTCAATCCAAGTGCCTCCACCTATCTTTATTGAACTTAATTTATTTATTGAACTTTGACAGGTTATTACCAAGCTTATTCAAAGTGTGCCGTTTAACTTTATCTCAAAGGATGTTCACTGGTAATTTATGGAACAGAGTGCAATATAGAAATCAAAAGGTAATCTACATTCATTTGTGTCCCGTGGCCACAAGAGAGAAGAATCACAGCTTGGCTTTACGTTGGTTTGAGCCAGAGTGTCTTTTCCCCCCAATATTTAAGAAAAAAAAGAAAAAATAAAGAACAACCCACCAAAAAATCTCCTTGCTATTCTGAATATTGAACTGGGAAATTTAAGTGATATTGTATTTCCTTTTAATTTTTGTTAATCTTTGAAAAAGATGTAAGTTGCTCATGCTCATTTGTATTTGTTTTATGGAAATATAAGAGGTATTTTAAGGCATTGTTACTAGAAAAATCTGCAGCAATGTGTAATGTAGATCTCCTCATCTAAGTTTTGACTTTGAACAGTGTCCCCACTGTTCACTCCTTTCACAAATCAGCAAAGCTTTATGCTCATTTTGAAGTTTTATTTCAGTAAAGAGACCTTAAGCATGTTCTTAATATGTGGTGTATGGGAAAGTGCTTTGCTCATTTATCAAATCCAGTCCTTAATTTCCAATGTGCAGCTGTCTGTCCTTGATATTATTCAAAGCAAAGATGGGATCCATGACAGGTACAGGCCACAAAATCTGATTTTATTTCATTCAAGTAATCATTTGGCTGTCCGAGGTCTATAATCAGATAGATTCGTGTTCCTCGGCTTTGTTTTTCAAACTTGATAGAAAGCAAAGTTGTCTTGTTAAATAAATTCCTTGCCTGCTCCACGATTCTTAGAGAAAGCCAAAAAACCCACAAACAATTATCTTTGCTTTCCCTCCCCACAGCCTGCACGGGCATGTATCACAGATGTGACACTGGGACAAAAGTTATCCCACTTTTGTAACCTATTTGAACGTCTTTGTTCTCTGTTAAAAGCACCGTCTCCTGTTCCAGTAAAAAATATTGAGAGAAAGCATTTTGGGTCATGTTCTGTGAAGTAACTTGCATACCATTGATATATTGGCACCCCTCATAGTTTTTTATTTGAGTTTTTGTAAACTTTCATTTGTTACAGATCATTTAGTTTCAAACTAGGAACACCCAATATCCAGGGGCCCCTGATGGATGGCTTATACAGCTGAGTAGTAAACTACTTTAATTTGTAACTCTGTATGTATATGTTTTTCTTTGGAGCACGGTGATCAGGAGGATTTCAAATGAAGAAAAATCCAACTTTGAAAATTTCTTATGGAAAAAAAGATCCATATGGTTCTCTTTTTTTAAAGACAGCCTTTTATCGCTCAGACCTGATTTTCTTTGTGCTAGCTATTTTTCTTAATATTATGCCACTGAAAGAGGCCGATGTCTTTGAACATACCTGGATTAATCACATAAAATAATACAGATTAATTACAAAAGTTTCACATAATTGAAAATGAGTATTATCCTTTTTTGACTATTCAGTCAACTAAAATAAGTTGGTTAAAGCTTACTGTTTAAAAACTTTGTTTTTTGAATTTGACTAGTCTACCTTAAAACAAACAAATGGTGAAAAGAAAGAAGACAGACGCAGGTATGGTTCTTGGTGCCTCGTGTTTTGGTACAGGGAACAATCACTCCAAGACTAACAGCAGGTGTTGGACTGGAGATCATATGGATATTTCTTCCATCTGGTTGCACTGGGAAGAGGAATGAAGAAGATACTGTGATAGTCTGGAAGGTTTGTATCTGAATGTTTAGGTATTAAAGGTGCCTTAAAATCGTTTGGATCAGATACATGCACATAAGGCAGAGAAGTCTCGTGAAAATACCTCTGAATATTGCTTTGTTGGTTGAAAGCAGTGCCTTTTCAACTGTTTATTCTACTTCTCCTTGGGTGTTTCATGCAGTTGGGGGTGGAGCAGGAGGTTGAAGGATTTTTGCAGATGTCTTGTCTCAAACCTATATTCTGTCAAACAATAGCTGAAACGTCTTTGCTGTTCCCTGTGGTTAAAAAGAGGAAAAGGGCTTTCTAACTGAGCATGCTAAACTTCATCTTCAAAATACCAGAGCTCAAACTATAGTAACCCTCATAGTTGTCTCCAAATATGTGCCAAGTGTCTTAGATGATAGAACTAAAGCAACAAATCTAGGCCTGCAATTTTTTACCACCAAAAATTAAGTAAACCACAACATATGTTTTGTGCACAACAGATAAAATATATTTATTTTATATAGCTTGATCTGTGCACTCTTATCTCAAAGGCAAACTCATCAGCTATCAAAAACCAGACCAATGTTTTTCTTTCAACTGTGATGACACTTAGTTATAAGGAGTAGGAAACACCTTTTCCATCAATAAGACTGATGATCAGCAGGGTTTTGTTACGAATACAAATTCCATTAGTATATTAAACATTTCATACCAACACCAAAAGAAAAGTTTTCCATCAACTACAGCTAAGTACTACAAGCCTAGTAAAAATGCTAACAAGAAGGGCAGGTAATTCCTAGCTATTATGAAGTGCAGATACTCAAGGGTGTACAGAAATGTCACTTACCGTTTGTTACTGCTTTATGATCAGAGTTGTACCGCAACAGGATCAGAGGAAAAGGAAGTTGGGAGGAACCTTACTCTATTTTCTATGATATAATACTTTTAAAATAAGATATATAAGTGTAGTCAACATTTGGAAATGGAAAAAAAAAAGAGAGGTTGTCCTTATTCTTTCTGAAGTTTTCAGTCTCTGGTGTTGGACTGGCATGTGTTAGTGAATTGATGTCAGTTAGACTTTTAATTAATTGATAATAACATACATATTTCATTTCTCTGGCATGAAGCAGTCAGTTTAATTTTGTAGAATAAGATATTATGATTTCAACACTGAGGAGACAAAACCCCAAATACTTAGATATCCACCGATCATTGCTCGGTTATCCTAAAACAAAACCTAATATGTTAGATGGTTACACAATTTTAGAAGTATTTGCTCTAGAGCACTTTTGGCCTCAGGGCAGCTTTTAACACACTCAGTTCTGTACTGCCTTCCCATTATGATGTGTGAGACTGTCAATAACATAGGTTTGTTCTTACCAAAAGATGGAAAAAATAATTATCAGTAGGGAGGATGCTCTTTTAGGAATACACTGTTGGACAGCAGCCTCATGAAGGGGAAATTACAGTGTAGTTCTTAAAATATTCCACTGTGAACTGTTCCTGGTTACAAAAATAAAATAAATAAATAAACTGAAACTTATTTAGTGCCTTACATTGGAATCTATGTCTTGAAACTAAATAATAACAACCAAGAGAACAAAGAAATTAAGGAGGAACTCTTCAAGGAAGGACATCAGTATTTGAGGACTGCAACAGACTGTTTCTATATTTCTATAGTTCTTGTTCAGAAAGCATTTTAAGGAGGAAAGAAAAAGAAAGTGGTCCATAAAAAGAAGTAAAAAAGAATAATACATGAAGAGTATGACAGCAATGTAAATATCAGCTAGGGTCAGGTCATCCTTCTACAGATTATATATACTTGGTTTTCTGGTAGTTTTGTGGTTTTTTGTTTTTTTTTTTCCTGGTTGGGCATTTATTTGGTTGGTTTGTTTTGGTTTTTGCTTTTTCCAAAAATATATTGGAATCTACTTTGGATATAAACTGGAACATTTTCAGAACATGGATTTGATTTGTTGGGTTATGAAAAAGTAACTCTATTAAGCCTTTTCCAACACTGAATGAGTAATGGAGATAAAAAGAAGGGGAACTGTGGGAACAAATGAGAGATCATAGGTCCAATCTTTGTGTTCAGTCCTAATAAATACACAAGTGTGAAGATGAAACAGTAATTTTTTAGCTTTCCAGGTATTCAGAGCCTTCTAGGCCTGTTATAATGACAAACCAGCTGGAAAATGGTGATGCCACAGTGACAGATATTATTTGGAGACAAGCTTAGGATATTTTTTGATTTACTTTTTCAATTTATCTTTATTGCTTTAAAACAATAGCAAACTCTGAAAAAGCAATTTTCTGAGGCATATGTAACTCTCCACCTGGAGAAAAACATAATTTGTCCTTTAATTCTTTCTGCAGTATTACTCAGAGATTGATTCTCTGTCTTTGTATCAACCTTTGCTGATGGTGTTAGTTCCCTTATACATTTTATAGGAAAATTTGATATTACTTTTGTCAGGTAAATTTGTCCTAAATTCAGAATTGTGCTTCAGTCTTTAAATTGATTTAGCAGCAGTGGTATAAACATCAGTTATGATGCACTTAACCAAAAGTAAGTCCAGCTTACGTTGGTTGTAGTTTAACCTTCTCCTTCCCATTTTCAGAGATTTGATTCCACCTTCTATTACTGATTTTTATATATATATATA
>NW_010555604.1:0-53532 GCF_000687285.1 Phaethon lepturus
ACCGAGCCCTAGGGAACACCGCTTGTGACCAAAAATGGTTTACATAGTACTCAAATGGCTAATTAGAGCATGCCATTTTGCTGAAGGAGTATCTTTATGAATAGAGGCTATCCCTGTATTGATGAGGTAGAGGCTTTGGAAAAATAAGGTGGATTTCTATGGGGAATTGCCAGAACTGCCTGTACCGCCATGCTGGGGTGTCTCTATCTCTGGCAGGTCTCTGCAGTGTGCTCTAAGAGCACTAAGAACATGCACAGGGTCAAGTCTGTCTTGCTGAAGGTTGTCCATGGTGGTCTACTAAAACTAGCCTGTAAACGGAAAGACTGTTTTCAGCTGCAGCTTAAATGCTTAAATCAGCATTTATTTATTAGAGTATGATTTAATTCTTGACCTGATGAAATAGCATAAAAAGTAAAATTTAATTTTGTTTGGAAAGCTCTAGATCAGACTAACCTATGTAGATATTTTCATGGGGTGGGAAGCAGGAGACTGAATAAAAAGCAAAAGGTAAAACTTGCAGCTAGAAATCCCGACTAGGTCAGCTCCTGCAGTCCTGACTCAGTTTTGATACTGTCCACAGCTCCCTATTAAACACTGTACCTGGTAGAGCTGCTCAGAATGCTTTTAATGGGAAAAATAAAGCAAGAAATCTTAAACAAAATGAAGTACCTTGCCTGAGCTTTCTTCTTTTCTGTCATTATAGCTTTATTGCTTTCTTTTTTAACATCCTTAATTTAAGATCATATTCAGCTATTTTTCTGTAAGTGTATGTGTGTATATATGCATCTTACGATTTTCTAACTACAGTGTTCAGTATTAAAAAAAAGTTTCTTAGACACAATATTGGACTTTATTGATCTCAAAGTTTTATTTCATAAAGTTGGGGGGTTCTTCAAAGGATGGGGATTCCTACTTTTTCCAAATCTATTTCCCACAAAAAGTACTGAGCAAGTCTAACAGAAATCTGATTCAGTGTGGAATCAGTAAAATATATCTCTACTCAGAAGGTATGGGCTGGATGGTGCTCGCTTCCTTAAATCTCCCTACCAGCATAACGCAAAAGTGTCATCCTTTTTTGTGCTCATAGAGAAATTTTCTCTCTGCCCTTGTGTAGTTATGTGTTTTCTTCTCTTACTGTCCCCTTTTTGCAGATAACTTTTGGGCAGACAACTGTTCGCTGTGTGAAAGTTGCTCATTCACTTTTTCAGAGGCTGCTGGACAAGAGTCAGTGGGTAACAACTCACTGACCTGCAGACCTACCCATGCTCAGATAAATGAGCTGGGTGTGAAAGGCTAAAAATCCCATTACCAGACTTTGAGCCATGCTGTCCTTAAGCAATTTTGCAATATTTCTAGGGAAGAAATAAATACAAGTTGTGGATTAAGGGACAAATCAGATAAACAAGCAGTGAACCACTCTTCTGAAATAAAATTTTTCCTGTGTTTTTGCTTAGTTGCACTCCTAAGGCTATGAGTTTATAGCCTTAAGAGATGTATGCTCATTGTGTCCTAGAATGAAATCAAACCAGAGACTGAGGTCATAAACCTAGTTCTACTACCTTGACAATGATGTCTATCCTAAAGTGTTAAAAACCTTTAAAAATTCTTCACAGAGTGGATGGTAGGAGTTCAGGTGACTCCAATGAAATTTCTCTGAGAGATGATCCTGCCTCTAGCAGGTCTGTACTTTACTCACCCCTTCTAAAATTAGCCAAACTTTGTTTTCCAATAAGATCTAGCTCCAGAGGGTATTTAGGTATCTATATCTTAATGTAACACCTATACTGTTGGGGGTTCTGGACTCTCAGCTATATGTCACTTCTGAAAACTGTTATGGAGATTCTTTTTCAAACTTAACCCATAGCCCAATTTTTAAGGATTTTAAGAATGAGGCAAGGCAATGTATCCTTCTCTGCACACCTAAGAGAGTTAATATTCAAGTTCTAATTATTTGTTAAAAAAAAAAATAATTAATTGGTTGACCTGTATTTCTGTCCTCTCCTGAGATCCGGTGCTTTGTGTACAAAACCTGAATTCACCTGAGCCCATCAGAATTCAGGCCACCTGCATACCGTTTCTCCCCTGTGTTATTAGGGCCATTCTGAAAAAGGACCTCAAGCTGCTTTTCAGCTGTCTGATGTTGCTCAGGTGATATTGCTGCAGAAGTAGATGGGATAGATAAAAGCTCCCAGAGCAAGTGCTGAGGGTGCCTTTCCAATTAAACAATGTGAACAGGCAAAAGCCTGGCCATGAGTTTAGCCTTGGCGCCTCTTAGACAGAAATGAGTCCATGGGTGCATAGCTCTGGGGAAAAAAAGAACAGTTATATACACAGCTGGGTGAAATTGAATTGCAGACACATTTTCTGTAGTTTTTCCTGGTGAAGGAGGAAAACAATATAATTTTATTTAGTTCACAGATTATTATCCTTTCTAAGAATAATGTAAGCATTTTTTTAAGAAACAAACAAAACAGGGAAAAAGTTTATCTTTTGGAAATGGCAATAATGAAATGTTTCCAGCTTTTTTGGTTAGCTGAAGTCACTTGGCTGAATGCACCATGAATTGAATAGTGAACAAATCCTGCTGATTAGCCTAAATTTTAATTAACTGAAGAAAAAAAAAATCACCCCAGTCTTTTAAACATTTAACTTCCTCATTATATGACTGCATTTTTTTAAAATACCTTGTTTTTTAAAAACCCTATTTTTACATCTTTTGGAGTTAGGCTTTTAAAGGTATTCAGTCCCCTAATTCAATCACACTGATTTCAATAGGATTTAAATCTCTAGGCAATTCTAAAACCCCACTAGGCACTTACACATCTCTAAGCACCTAACTACCTCTAAAAGTCTGGCCCTTGATAATTTTAGAAAATGGTCCTTTCTATCATGTGGAGTTTTCTGCTAGCAAACTGGAAAAGTAATTAGCATATAGATGCATCCCTCAGACGGTAGACTGGGTTAAACTGGATTTTTCTACCTTTTAATAACCATTGGAAAACAACAAGGAATTAATTGGTTTGGAAATATGAACTGATGGAAAAAGTCAAGCTACAGAAAAGTTATTAACTATGCAACACTGAGAGTCCTTAAAACCATCAATTAATGAAACAAAGAAAAGAATACATTGAGTGAGAATTGATTTAGAAGTGAAGAAGACAGATGAAAAAGGAATTGCTCTGTAATATGATGAAGAAAAGATTTCTCTCTTGGAGACTCCAGTAGTCACTGCTGTAGCTGTAATAGAGTGAGAATAGTGGTCCAGGTTGCATCTCTGAGATAAAAAGAGCCCGTTTCCCATGGTGCTGTGATGCTCCAGCGTGCTCTTTGCTTGGCGCAGCTTCACCAGGCTTTACCACAGAGGTATTTAGGTATCTATATCTTAATGTAACACCTATACTGTTGGGGGTTCTGGACTCAGCTATATGTCACTTCTGAAAACTGTTATGGAGATTCTTTTTCAAACTTAACCCATAGCCCAATTTTTAAGGATTTTAAGAATGAGGCAAGGCAATGTATCCTTCTCTTGTGCACCTTCTCAATGGTGCCGTGTGCTCTGGCATATGATGACGAAAGGTCTCTCCTGGCACCTTCTCTGATCATGTCCAGTCATGCAAAGTCCCCCATGCCCCTCTAGGCATTCAGGGGTGCCAGCAAGCAAGGAGAGAAAAACATTTCCACATGGGTGCAGGGTGCCCTCGCAGTGAGACAAGAAATGTCTTCGAAATCTGTGGGTGAAAAATGCTGTGTAAGAATGAGAATTTATTTTTTTTTATTATCCTCAAGGGCAGAATTTGAAATAGCTGCTAGGAAGTGTTGCCTGTTCTTGGTTTACATGCGATATCTTTAATCATATTCTAGCCAGAGAAAGAAAGGACTGCAAGAGGCACTATAAAACGTCTTCCTTGCTTTCATCTTTGCTTTTTGACTCAGCCTCACATGACAGAGGGAGGAATCTGCAGCCAGACTAATTCTGGACTGACTAAGATTGTTCTAACACAAGGGGATAATTATAAAAGACACATTTCTACTGCACATAACCCCAGGTTAAATTTTTGGATTTGAACGGAGCTCTGCTTTCATGGTATAAAGTAAATATTTTTATATGTTGTATACAAGGGGAAAAAAATCTTTATTTTGGCTTAATTGTGAATATACTCTAATGATGTAATTGAAAAAAAGATAGGCAGGGAAAACTTTTGGTGGAAGTACAGTATTTTAAGTGTTGGAGCTTTGCATTACACTTCTGTGTAAATATGAATATAATACTGAATAAAGTATAATGCTTTGGTAATTGTGCTTTGTTTTTCAGAGTTTCTGAGGCAATTGTGGAACAAAGGAGGACCCAGACTGAGGGTATATCACTCCACAAAGCACAGCATGGGATTTTTTAGGGAGGTGAGGTAATTTCTTATAGCAACACTTTAAAAAGTTTCAGTACACCAAACAGATCCATGAAAGAAAATGAAATAATAACATATAGCCAAGAATTTTCTTGAAAATCTATATTCATTTCTATGAAAATCCATGCAGGTGGTATCTGCCTGCATGTAACATAGGGGAGGAAATGGGAGGAAGGTGACACTTGCAAAGAGAAGTAAGAATGAGTTGTGTTATGACTGGGGTGAGGAGAGGGACAGCCTCATACCATGCTGCCTATTCCCTTAACCTGTGAGTTGAACGTAGCCCCCGTGAACGCAGGCTGCTGATCTGATCAGAAATCACAGAAGTCAAATGGATGTTCTATCAGGACAAGAGTGCCAGGAACACCTTTAAGAACTTTATTGCAATGATAGAGCTTTCTGTATCACAAAGTCAAGAAAAATGTAGTCACACAGGATCGAACACAAATCCCATCCATGTGTGTGAAATGGAGTTCCCCTACTCTAAGGTGCAAGAGCTGGAAGGCGAGAACAGAATGACATTGGGGTGAAAATCTAAATTTTTCTCTCAGAGCTGCATGAAAGACGAATTAAGCCTTCTGATCCTTCACTTCTTCTCAAGTTACAGAGGTAAGAAAAAAGCCCAACTGGTGCTCTTCAGTATCAATATTCTTTCTGCTGCCAAGGGGAAACGAGACCAGTCTGCCCCTAGTGCCATTGGGAGAGGTGAGCCAGCTTGCCTCACTGCAGTGCATCTTGCCTGTTTCTGCAGGCTCCTTAAAGCACCTATACTCCAAACCTGTACTCTGCTGCAGCAGAAATATAGTTCACTGAGGTGCTTTGCATCATTCAGAAATGAGATCAGATTTTACTGTCCAGCAGAGAATTGATATTTGGATGGAATGACAATTATCTTAATTTGTAAGTTACGGTTTACTGCTGTCATCTACACTACTGAGCAATGTAGTGCAAAAGAAGACCTGTAGAGAGATGTTGTTGGTGCTGAGGATGAAAAGTTCACACTGCATTTTAGAGGTTTTTCC
This sequence comes from Phaethon lepturus, assembly GCF_000687285.1. Taxonomy (NCBI): domain Eukaryota; kingdom Metazoa; phylum Chordata; class Aves; order Phaethontiformes; family Phaethontidae; genus Phaethon; species Phaethon lepturus. The sequence continues at coordinate 5,426 of NW_010555604.1, forward strand.
TCTAGACTAAGTCCAGTCTTATCCCTTGGGCTGTAGCCCATTGGTGCCTGAGCTGGCATGAGCTGACCTCTGGAGCTTATCTTCCACATGAGCTTCACCCAAAAAGGAGGCTATTTGTGCCCTCTGAGTTTTCTCTGTGTTGTGAACCAGGGTGTGGTAAGTCAGTATGATTAGGAAACTTCCTTTTAAAGTTCCTAGCCCCGAGAAAAATACTAACATAGACTTACGCATGGCCTATGGGAAGCAATGTAATAAATGCAAGCTACTGCCCTCACGGAAATCTAACTCCCTGTATTGCAAGATGGTACCTGATACATACAGGCAGAGGAGCACAAAATCCCATATTTCTGTGAGTTAAGACAACCAGGAGGTGAACCCAAGTAAGTTGATGAAAAGTATTTGCCAGTAAGGTCAGCTTTAATATAAGTCTATACTTTTCTTCCAAATGGGACAGAGATGCATTTCTCAAATCCTTAACGAAACATGAGTGCTTGTTTGTTCTTATCCTGTAGGAAGAAAGAGCCAATGGTAGTATTTCAGTAGCACTGGAAAGCTTCGTTGTGCAAAGTCTCTCCTTCTGCTTACCTAGACTGAATAAAATTTTTTTATGTGAGCTGAATACCTTTGACTTACTTTAGAGAGAGACATTTTGGCTTTTATTCCTGAAATAGTTTCTCCTGGCCTACATTTAAAAACTTAGTGGTTAATTTTAAGGATGTCAAAGCTGCTGAAAGGAATGCTCACGTAATACCCACACTTATGGAAGCTGGTAAATTAAACAGCTTTGCTTGTGGACTAAAGAAAATATAGTTGGGGTGATAAACAGAGAGCTTATAGGTAGATCTATTGGGAGAGAAATGTAATTGGATTCCTGCGTATCTTAACGTTTGTGGCACTTCCCTTTCTGCCCCAAGGCAAGAAGGTCCCAATCCAGTGAAGCACTTAGGGCTGAGCAGTGCCTCGGAGATCAATGGCGCTACTTACAGTGTATAAAACTAGGCATATGTCTAAGTGCTTTATTGGGTTAGAGCCAAACTGAGTAACATACATAACACTATATTTGGATTCACTATATTCAGTTCTCAGATCTGTATTGATCTGGATTTTGAAGCCTTTACTGAAGTAACTTTTAAGTTTCTTTTTTATAAACACAAAATGAATTTGATATAGTTGCCCCTTTCACTCAGAGATTTGAAAATACTTTAAAAATATGAATGTATTGATCTTTCACTATGGCGAGAGTAAGTGGTAGCAACCCATAAAATAGATGAGGAATCTGAAAGTAGAAGAGTGGAGAAAAAAAATCCACAACAACTGAATGGAATTGGAAAACAAATTTGTCTTGATTGTATTCCCATCTGCTTTGGGTTCAGTTTCATTAGCTTTCTTGAAAGAGAGCTTCTGTCAGGAAAGTTTATGAAAGCACTATTTTTTAGTAGACATTCAAGAGCAGTTACAGAAATTTTATTTTGATTCTGTAACCTGGCTTCTCATTCATAGGCTTATACATGCCCATTCTTCTTTACATTCTATGAAAATATCTTGAGATACCTGTATTGCTAAACCACATTAAATGTTTCTAAATAAAACACTGAGCATACATTAACCACTGAAAATGTTTCACAGAAACAACAAACAAATTCAAATAAATCATGATCTATTCATAACTAACACAGGAATGTAAAGAGGGGCGCAAGTCTCCAAGTATAGGACTTATTTTTTATTTGCAAACTTTATTTCAACTGAATCAGTTTTAGTTCAGAGAGAAAAGCACTGAAGGAAGCATAAGAAAAATCCTGAACAGGTTTAGTGCAGGATAGATAGTTTTTTTGGTCATGGATTATATCAAAGAAAGTTTATTTCATAACAAAAGGGCAGGAAAAAATTGAAATACTGTTTGTACATATGTTAACTTGTGGAACTCATTGCACATGGGCAACACTTGAATAACATAATAAAGACTGCAAGACTTACTATTTATATGTGAAAAAAACAGCTGCAGCCACTTTGAATGGGACCATAGTATATAGGAAGAAGAACAATAATGCTAACCATTAAACATTGGGCTTAGGAAGAAGATTCTTTCATAAGCAAGTTATAACTCTGTTATGGGAGTTTCACACCTTCCTCTGAAACCTCTGGTGCTAGGAATGCAATAAAACACTAAATGAATTTCTGACCTGATACGGCATGACAATCAATAAAATTCTTTTATTAGCTAGCTCTAGTTTTAAGAACTTGTCATAGTAACAGCACACAGCTTTGCAGAATATTAACTTGTGATCAAACGTTCAATTTATTTTGAAAACTGAACTTTTGCTGCCTTATTGCATATTTCCTCAAGTCTTGGAAGATTACCCCAGCATGCTGTATTTCCTCAAGTCTTGGAAGATTACCCCAGCATGCTGCACCATCTACCACCGGAGAAAACATGGGCTCTTGCGGTCGATTGTTTAATACCTAATGTATGTTGTGATGGTACAAAGCAGCTGAGATGCAACCAAAATTTCTTTAGACCAAGTAGCTGACCTATGGTTCAGGTATAGGGTCTTCAATCATGCCTCTTCCCCCTAAACAATGTTCAGTGTCTTCTCTGCCACCCTACAGCCTCACAGTCCCTTCTAGCATTACATGTCAAAATATAATAATTCCTGATCTTCTGATGGCTATTTCAGTAAATCCAGTCTGGGAATACAGTGTGCATCAGGCCACAAAGTCAAAAGCTACTACACACGCATGACACTTGCATCCAGTATCTGCTACGCGAGGCCTGAATTTTTGGTGTAGAACAGATTGCATGGTGCAGAAGGTTTGCAGCCCCTTAAGCTGCTTTGTGCCCCCAACCCACGAGAAACACTGGACTCTGCTGGTGTGGCGAGGCTCAAGGGAGATTGATATTGCTGGGGAAAAGACCAGGGCATCCTGGAATGACCTTGTGGGTCTCAGAGGCAGTTCAGAATAGGATTTCAAGGGCTTTTTCATAAGCATTGTGTCACAGCAAGGTCCCATTAAAGTCAAGCACAAACTACCTGTTCGTTTCCGTGAGATTTAAATTATACCAATCCTGAGTGCTTGAAAAAGCCTAACTCTGAAATTATGTCCCTGGTGAGAAACCCTGAGGAGTGCAGCACTGTGAACAATTCCCACACTCCTTCAAAATGAAGCCATGCTGTAAAGCAATGCATTTTGATAACGTGGCTTACATCTCTCAGAGCAGCCTGAATGATTTTTCCCAAAGAGTGCAGCAAAGTGTTAATATGATAGCTCTGTGGTTTTGAATTATAAACATGTTTTAAGGCACACCAAGAGTACTGAATCAAATGTTAATATCTATATGACTAAAGGAAACATGCTTATGCACCAGAAGAGTTTATTTTGTGCTAGGTAGTACAAAAAACTCAACATGATGTTATCAGCCATATTTTCATGCAAATGGACTGTAGCCAGTCTGAAGATATTCCAGGAATCCCAAACTTTATGCAGCACCTCTGAAGTGTCTTCATATAGAACGCTATTTAATTTGTCATTAATTAGTAAATTGCTGTGTGAAAACCAGCAACCTATCTTGGCTGAATTGACCAGCACAAAGATTATTCTTCTGGAAATGAGTTGAATTCTTACTGCTGGGCAATTTCCATGAAAATAGAACAGTCTTTGTAGCTTTTATTTTAAAATAAGAATAAAATTATACCAAAAAACAGCAAATAAAATGGGTGAAAAATCCTAACTAAAAGACATAGGCAAGAAAATCCCAACTTGTATGTCTGTCCCAGCAAGCTAAAAAGACTTATTTCTTGCAAGGAACTACTTGAAACTTGAATTTATTTGGGACTATTTAGAAGATACAACTCAGTGTAAATCCCTTCTCATTGCATCTCCTGGAAGTCAGGGTAGATTTGGTTGTATGAAATCTTTTCCTCTTTGAAAGTCAATGACTGGGGAGGGGGGTAATGGGGAGGGAGAGACTTGGCAGACTGCCACTATCTTCTTTCATTATTTCATATGTTACACGTACCATATAAATATGCATTTTCTTGGTTTACCACTCTGTATGTCAATGCAGGAATGATTGTTATTTTATTGTTATAAATAATATATGTGTATTCAGAGACATTTCAAATATATAGCGTTCTTGAATTTCTCACTTTTGTATACTTTCCCCTCCCTATACTGACCCCCTAGCTGTGGAGCTACACAGTCAAAATAAAAGTCTCCCCCATCTTTATGTCCCATTGTTTTTTCCATGGTTGATTGAACGGTGTGCTAGGTTCAGTGAACTTGGTCTTGGCTAGTGCTCCACTCAGAAGCAACCTTCCCTTCTATACGAATTATCATATGAAAGCTGCTAATGTCGTTTTACTGCAGCTCTGCTTCATGTTTCAGAATTGTAAGTGGCATCGTGCAGTCCACGTTTGCTCAGATTCAGGGAATAACCCTTCTCCCTCTTCTCCCTTCCTTCTTTTTGCCCTTCATTTCAGTAGAAAATATTGTCTCTTTCCTCTTATTTGCTAGATCAGCTCCTTCCCTTCAATAAATATTTGCTACTTCAGATGTGGAAAATTTCAATCTGGGATTCTGATGTTGTTAGAAATATCATTGGATCATGTGGGACTTATCCTCTGAGGATGAAATTGGTTATTGCAGGCTGATTTACAGCAGTGGAAGGAGCTGGTCTCCTGGAACTTCAGAATAGTGGGAGTCCCTTCAAACAGATTTTCAAACAGAAAAATTTAAATTTTTGCACGGAACAACAGTAAAGGAGAGATTCTAATGTAGTATAAAATTTAAATGGTGTTGACCAGTGTCACTAGCTAATGGTCGGCACTCAAACCTGTCTATATATAAATGTAAAATATTTTTATATATTGAATATATGCATCAGCATATATGAATATGCTGTTGTGATTTTGAGATCTTCATATCAACAAAAACGAATTTGTTCTTTACAATAGTGTTTGAGTGTCAAGAGAGATTCTTTGTTGTCATTACAAGTTTAATATCCACATAGCACACGTACAAAATCTCACTCTGTACCACTACTAAATGCAATTTGCAGGCATATTAAAGAATAAACCATTTTTCTGATGTTGAAAAAATAGGTTCGCAAGAACAGGTATATTTTAAATTAGGAATAGCGTTTGCCCACATGGTCAGGTATGAGCAATTTTTCTTGGATTTAGTCAGAAAAAACAATATATATCAAAACTTTAAGGGTTCTTCTTTTTTAGCATGTTTATTCAACAGAAACCTTGACAAGAAACTACAAATGTTAACGTCTGGTATTGTTCAGCTCAATAGCAGGAAATGCAACATGACTGCTTTTACTGGGTGCGTGGGAGAGAGGACACTTTGCTTCCTAAAAGAAAGATTGTTTTTTCATTATTTTTATGTTTGTTGTTCCCACAAAAATGGACCCAAGTGTTTTGAAAGGATTATAAATATGGTTGCAATTTGGCACTGTGAGCTGGTTGCAGCCGCTGTGTGTATGTGTGTCTCTCTGTGCTCGTGTGTGGAATTTGGCCAATTCGAACTCTGAGTTGGTCACAGGCAGCCAAATGGCTTTCAATTTTCTTTTGTTGTAGCTGCATTCCCTACAGGGTAAAATCTTTCAGGCTTTACTTCAAGGTACAATATGCTCCTCTGAGAAGATAAATTATTAAAATGCAGTGTCTGCTTGTGAAAACTCAAGCTTTGCAAAGTTACGCTCATTTGGTCTCCAAGAAATAACAATTCCATCCTTCCAGGTCTCGGTTAAGCCAAGACACATGCTAATTTTCTTTTAACTTTGGAGTTCTGACGGCCTTAAGGAAAAATGTGTGTTCAAAAGAAAAATGGAATCTGCTGCACCGAGGAGTTGAGCTGTCTGGTGTAATTAATCTGGAAAGGTCGTCTTCACTACCATTTGGAGTGGAGTCATTAGGTGTGAGGGCACAGTCTAGTATTTGGGTTTATGTATCATCACAGGTTATTTTAAATATTATGAGACAGCTAAAATAGGCAAACCATCTATCATTTATCACAGAGGGGCATCTTTTATTACTTGGCTGCATAAATGTCTGAGATGTGATAGGCTCAGTCATGAGAGGGGTGTCCCTCTTCCATAGAGAACCAAGCACTGTTCATTCATGCTGGCGTCAGGCGGAGTTGAGGTTACAAAGCCAAACAGATTCCTAAGACAGCAAACAAAACTGTCAGACTATATAGAGGTCCTGATGGAGCCTGAAGACCAGTATGAACTGCAGGTTTATGTAAGCAGCTGCCTCTCCTTTTTTCCAAATCTTTAATAATGTGCTCTTTGCCAGGCTGTCTGGGCGTTCATCTTTCTGTTATATTCTGGCTTGTTGCAGTTACCAAAGAAAATATATATTATCACCTTGGAATGAAATATATATACACATACAGAATGAATATATGGAGTGAAGTATGTGTATGTGTATATAGCACATACTGAAACAAACAAGCTAAAAGGAATGTTTTGAGACATCTGACAGTGTTAATATTGATTACTGAATAGATTAAGAGACAGCCACAAGAGGTTTTGTCAGGAGATCAAACTTTACCTGTGTGACAGTGTTAATAGTATGAGACATGAACATTTATCAACAAAACAGTTTCAGCTGCTTGGCAGAAAGCATTGCATCTCTGAAGTGTTTTGTCATACAGCTTCTTCCACCTAACAAATCATGATGTTATACACTTAAACTTGCTCATGGCAAGGAGAAGAATGCTTCCAGCAGGAGGCTGTATCAGTAAGGTCCTTGCTTAAGGAATTCTTCAAAGATATTTTTTATTTAGTGTGCATAATTATCATATTACTGATAGAAAGGTGGCAACAAGAATGTTAGAACCAGCCGGGTTGGGTTGGTGGTCAATCTGGCCTGTCTTGTCTCGTGCAGTAAGTGACTGTACTAGACTTTACATGGGAATATAAAACCTCAGGGTAGAAGATTTCTTCTGATACATGTTTTTCCAACTGTAAGTGTTCAGTAACTTCTCCAGAAGAGATATGAATTTGAGATCTGAAGAAAATCACTGCCTACGCAAAACAAAACCCCATACAACTGGTAAGACTAACATATGCAGAATAGCCATCCCATCTATATCTGAAGAGTTGGTTCAGATGTATGTCCAAATCAATGGTGAACATCTTTAGGTTTGATTAATGTGAGGATTAGTTGAAGCTCTTGTCCTAACTTTCTGTCTCCATCCACAGCTCTGCTTTTTAGTCTAGATTGTAACATCTGTGTTAATAATGAAAAAACTCTTAATTTTCCAGAAATCTTGTTCATGTCATTCAATGGAGATTCCAGTGGAATAAAACAAAATTCAACATCTGCAAAATAATTAGTATATGACCCTTAGTAGGGGAACGCTTAAGAAGTACTACATTTGCATTCTGGCTCAGATCCAGAAGGTCTCCTTCCAATTAGAGGACAAGGAACTTTCCCATTACTGTTAGCTCCTGATTCAAGGGTGAGAGAAAAACAGTTACTCCTAGAAAGTACTGTGAGTACAACATAAAAAGGGAAGCAGCATCTCAGCAAAGGCATAAAGTGAACATGGAAATGGATTGAGAAAGATGCAGATAATCTGGATAGATAGCTGGCTGATGGTCACAACCGAACTGCCAAAGCTTTAGAGCTGTATCATGAAAGTGATGATTGTTGCTTTTGCCAAAATACAGCTTGTAATTCTTACCTAGCCTTCAGCTCAAGACTTACGAGCTGAAAGCCAGACTGTGACTTACTTTGGCACCACTGGTGTTACTGAGCTGGAGACCAGTTGCTCAGAATCTGTTTTCTAATATAACGTCAGATGTTTAAGCTCCATCCAGTCAGAGAAATTTGTTCACACTCTGAGCACCCAAATACTTTAAGGAATCTGGAACAACTGAAGGTTACAAAGCTCCAAAAATGCATTGAATGTGCCTTTTGAAATAGCATATTATATTATACACACCAGAGTTTTTATATGATCTGGATCTATACAGATTATTAGAGTAAATAATAAAAATCTGTGAACCAATATTAGAGTAAATAATGAAAAAGTGACCCAGAATATAATTTATCTTAGTATATGTACTACTGTTTGATGATGGTGTCTTACTGATAAACTTCATTATTTGGGAGTTTCTCAAGACAGGTGACATTTGGGGAATATTATGAAGAGGTCCCTATCTCCCTGATATTACCCCAAACAGAAAAAGCTGGAGCAACAGACTTGGATTTTGAACTATCAAAACTGCTGACATTTTGAAATGCCATTTTTGTTCTGATAAAAAGGTCAGCACTTTCTTATTTATTCCAACATTGTCAAAACATTATTTTTTATAACTTTTTGGTAAAATTCTCCTATTTGGTCTTTCTGCCCAAAATTGGATTTCAAGATTTTGAAATATTTTTGTTTTCTACAAGATGGATATCCTACTTTTGAGCAGTACTGGTCTGTACATTTTACTTTACAATTTAACTGATCTGTATCCTACAGAAGGGCTCTTGACTGAAAATTAATACTGAGTCCATTGGCTATATAATAAACGCCAACAGCTGTCAAAAGCAGAGTGAAGCAAAAGGGGGAAAAAAAGACAGTAATTGTCTTACAAGAGTGCCTCATGGTAATTCAAGAAACATTCTGCAAATTCCACCTCAGTGGGGTATGAAATAAAACCCACATTATGATGGATTGGGAAAACCTGGGGTGGCCCAAAACTACTTTCTCTAGGATGATTTCTTCCTCTTTATTTTTATTTTCTGATAGCTTTCCTAACTCTAAGAAGAGTAGAAAAAAATTGGAGACAGGAAAATGTATGACCACAGTAAAGAAAAAAAGAAGGGGAGAAAATCTTTTACAATATCAGGTAATCTTGAAATACAATAATATATCTTGCAAACCTGTGAGATCTATAGGAGGCTTATAACTGATCAATTTTCCACCCAGGTTTACAAGAAAAATAAAGACTACTGTAGTTCATAAATCAACATTTCTTAAGGTTCTTGTATGTTTTCTCTCCTCTGAAGTTTAGTGATTTTAAAAGGAAGCTATAAAAATCAACACATTCAGTGAAACTGAGGCATACTAGCAAAAGAGTATTTGTATATACATAGGCCATATGTATATATTTAAAAAGGGATAATATATATGTACTATACACTAGGCAACCATAATTAGGTTGTGAATTTCTTATATGACAAATGGCTGTTGATGTCTATAAAAGCAGCAAAGTGTTTTGATCCCATGTTTGCTGACACTCTCATTGACAGCTTTATTTTTATAGAGGTCCAAATGCGCCTAAGCCTTAGAAAACAGGTTTACTTTTCTGTTTTGAACAGGTCACTATGGAGAGTTTTCTCTGACTTTACACTGAAGCCGAAACAGATAGGAGGGACATAGATATCTATGAGGATTCCATAAGCAGCAATAGTGACTTTGCAGTACTAGGTGTATGTATTTCTGATGCAGGTATTACAAATCACTGGACCAAGTCAATGGTTTGTTCTCTCTTTGGGAGATCTGAACACCCCATGTCTTTAAACACATAACTAGGTGCATTCCCCAACATTTCCCCCGTCTTTTTAATGGGGCTGCCAGGAGAATTAGGGGGCTCCATGGCTTTACTGGGGAAATATGAAACACAGCTATATAACTCTGCTTTACCAGAAGTACCCACAGGAGTGCAGCAATCCCAAGTTACCTTTTTCCTCTCTCCTTACAGAAGACTGGGACTATATCTATCAGTCGTGGCCCATCCTGTTACCAGGCGGGCTGCTTTGGGATTCAAAGTTTAGTGGGAGATACATCATTCTCAGTCTGGGAATGAAGGCGAGACTGCAACCTCTGTCTGTCTGGTTATTGTGCAGTGCTTTTTGCTGAAGGTCAATGCTGAAGCTCCCAGTTTGCAGTAGCTGCAGCCGTGTCTGGTTTCACAGCAGGTCAGAAATTCCTGTCAGAGGTCCTCAAGGCTCACCACTCAGCTTAGCTGGGGCTCTAAAGCAGGAGGCGCTTGATTTGCCATCATTCAGCAAGGCAGAGCTGTGTGTAAACCCATATCCATCAATCACCAATTCTTTTTCTAATCCACTTGCTCATATTGCCGCCTTCGTTTCATTTTGCATTGTCGTTCCCTTCATTGTGTAGAAGTGTTAACAGTTGTAGAGACACCAGCTACTCATGGTCATATGTGTGTTGCATGCACAAAGAGGTTTTAAGAAAAAATTTGAGAAGTAAAATGGACTTGTTGTGTGTAAATTTTAGGTTCCAGACATTACAGTATCTGGCTTTTGTGTATCTGAATTTGTCTTTTCTGTTTTAATTTAGACACTTAAGTAACACCTGAGCTAAATTTTGTCTTTCAATCCCAAAAAATGATGCCTTCTCAGGATCAGCACTGAGCCTGCTTCTGTCCAGGACATGTTCTTATAATCCTACATACTCTGGGTTTCTTTCACATTGTAAAAATTCCCCTGCATGTGTATTCAGTTAATTTCTTAAGCTCTTCTCAGGAGTTCCCTGGGAGCCCACCTCCCATTCAGACTCAGCGAGCTTTGAGCCCTTAACTCCATTATACACCCTAAATTGAAAGAAAAAAACCCCAACTCTTCAGCTTGCAGACACCCTGCCATGAATGCTAGATGTTTTCTTTCCCTCCTGCACAAAGGGCCGGGTCACTGGTATTTTTGTGATGGTCCAGATGCCCCATACTGTTCCCCCAGTGAGTGTCATAAGCCACGATGAGCTTCCAAAGGCTTTGAGGGGGACAAATCCTTGGATTCCTGAGCAGCTCACTGCCTGGGTTGCTCTCTATGTTGCACGTGAAGTTTGAAGAGAAAATTGTGTTTTCACATGAGAAGAAAACATGCCTGACAGTTTTGAATATTGAAAGATAGTTGCGTCTGAGCAGTGCAACTAAGGTAGCTTTGTAAACTTGCTTTGCAATATTGACAGCCAGTCAGTCTAGTTGCTTAATCCAAATACTTTTACACTTAGAATATGTTGCCAGAAAAAGGAAATCAGCTCTTGAGATGCATTATCTCCTTTCAAGACTGTCCTGGGGGCACTTACTCATTATCCTGGAACAAAACAAATGAAAGATTTCTTTAAAAAAATATTGTTCAACCCATTTAGAATCCCTGGAGCTGACTATTTTACATTTTTGTGGCTTGATAAAATAAAACCAGCAATTAGTTTACATGTATTTATCATTTATGGTTCTTTCCTTCTCTTTGCAGTTCATTTTGAATACTATAATCCTGACAGATTAACTTTCCTACTAAAAAAATTATTATTATTTCCTGGAACTATGAACGAAATAGGAGTACATGTGTTCACTATGGCTGATGGAAGGAAATCTCATTCTGCTTGACAGCATTTTAAGCTGAAAGAAAAAAAAATCTGTAGACAAATATTCATGTGTGCATTTGCTTGTGTGTATGCATGCCATTTCTTCACTAACAGTTTTTGAATCTGACCCATTTTAACTAAATCTGAAAGGGGTTAAATCTTCCATGAAGGTCAGTGAAAACATGTAGCACGATGGGAAAAATACCCCACGAAGACACGGGTAGGGAAAAGAGTTGCAGGGGTCTGCAGCACAATAGAGAATCCAAATGAGTCAGAGACTTAAAATTCATCCGGGGAAAAGTGCCATCGGACCTCATCACAAACCAGGAGACAAACGATCTGTACCATTTGCTTTATCCAAAGATTACAGGACTCCTTGCTTTAGACTATATAAGAGGCTGATTAAAAGTCTGACTATGGTAGATGATGTTGATTTACATTTTCTCCATTTGCAAGTTTTCCTTAGCCCTGATCCCAGACTATCAGATGATCACTGGCACTGCTGGTGACCATCGCCATAGCCAGATGTGACAGAATCACTGAACAACACAAAGAAGAATAAATGAAAAGTGGGATTTTTTCCTCCCAGGAGGACAATCAGTGCTATAAATTGGATCTAGTTTAGGAAGCCACCACACAAGAAAATAGTACTAGAAATTTCACCTGCTGTTTTAAAATGATGGAAGTTTTTTTCACCTCCTTGGCATTTCCTCTTCTTTGTATCCCTGCTTTGTAAGTGTGGGATAGTGTTCAGCCAAAAAATCATAAAGTCCAGGGTATAAAGTCAGTGTAGTATTGAGGTCTCTTTTTCACTGGCTAGGTATCCATGCCTGCTGTACAGAGCTCTTATGGGTTTATTTCCAGTACAGCCCACATAAGTTGTACCTAAAGGTGAATCTGCGGTGTGTGTAGGTTCTACCTGCTTCTACCTGAAGAAGGACTACCTCCTTCTTCAAACTGTGATTCTGCATCTCACAAAGTGAGATATAAAGCTGTTTAAAAATGTAGTTGATAAAAATCAAGGTCTTTGATGGAAATTCAACCATTTGACCTGCTTTGGCCAAAATGTTTATATCTACGTGGTTTTGTTCTTTCATTCAATAAGGGTAACAATTTTCCCTTTAAAAATATCACTCCAGCAAAACCCCAGGTCATTTTGATGGAAATTGTCAGTAAACAAATAAAATTTGTTTGTGATTCTCACAGATTTTTTTGTCTGAGAAGTTCTTTTGTATAATCAGAAATTTTAAGGCCAGCAAATACCATAATGGCAGTCGTTTTAGGTAATACAAGTGACAGACCTGAGACGGTTCCCTTTCTGTAAGCTGCATTTTTCCTTTGCGTGCATTTTTCCTGTGCCTAATAAAGGAAAAGAATAATCTCAAAACCTAGAATGTCTGTTGCATCTTTCTGAAACTGCTTTTAAGCTTTTCTATAATGTAATCTTTGATCTGCTCTGCTTTTGCTAAGCAAGTCCTGAACCTATCCTGCTTGTAAACCTTTTAATTTGGAAAAAAGTAGCTAATTTTAACCTTTTTTCAGAACTATTTTCTGTAAATCTTGTTCTGAGCATTCTATTGCCATTAGTGATAATTTTGGTTTATCTTAATGACATTAAATCTTCCGTATTTTGTCCTTTTCACGCAAATAATTTTCATCTGAGGCAAAAGACCAACTACTTTCAGAAAACAGTATAGCTGTGGAGGTGCCAGAGAACTGTCTGGTTTATCTGCACAGGTTATGTGAGTATAGAATCATAGAATTGTTTGGGTTGGAAAAGACCTGTAAGATCATCAAGTCCAATGTTAACCCAGCACTGCCAAGCTCACCACTAAACCATGTCCCTAAGCACCACATCCACATATCTTTTAAATACCTCCAGGGATGGTGACTCCACCACTTCCCTGGGCAGCCTGTTCCAGTGCTTGATGACCCTTTTGGTGAAGAAATTTTTCCTAATATCCAACCCAAACCTCTCCTGGCACAACTTGAGGCCATTTCCTCTTGTCCTATTGCTAGTTACTTGGGAGAAGAGACCAACACCCACCTCATTACAACCTCCTTTCAGGTAGTTGTAGAACTACCTGTGAGCAGATATATGGCACTCTCCTTACTCGCTCTGGTGGGCAGTGACAGTAGGTTTGCAGTTGTAACATTTTCCTCTAGGACTTGTCCATTGCTCTTCCTACTCTGCTTTATGTCGAATTTCAGAGGGAACAAGGGAAACAGCACACACGTGTTGAGTGAGCCAGTGCCTGTGGAGCATTCCAGTTTGCACGTGAAGCAAACTGGGAGGGTGTTGCTCTCCGCCGAATGGAGAGGGCGGCTGCACGGGCCCCCAGCTGCGAACATGTTGTGAGATGTGGGAGCCTGTCCATGCCATGTGGAGCTGTGCTTGGAGATCTTCAGCCTCCCTCCCATGGTAAAACTGCACTGATGCAGGGCCAGAATACAAACACTGCTTGAGCTGATAGTTTTGGGCTTTTCTGAATAACAAAATTTGCATTCCCTTCTTGGACAGCGTAGTACATAACTTTCCCATTGAATATGCCTAGGCTATTTTAATTTTTTAATTGCCATCCTTACAAATTTGCCATTTGCCATTTTGTTTGCACTAGCAAGTTTGACCATAAAATATCCAAAGCCTTTGTAGCTTGTTTTACAGAGGATTATTTCAGGCCTAGATATAATATTTGGGATCTGCAGCGAGAGATATGGCTTTCAAGAGACATCCCGACACTGACTTGGCATTCATGTCCCACCCGCTGAATGCCAGTGGGATCCTGTCCATGGCTTTCACAGGCTTTGGATCACACCCAGAGCATTTTCAAAGACAGGTGGGAACTGGGAGTATGGGCTGGACTGGGAAATCACAAACAGTTTTGAGAGAGGTTTTCTTTTTCATCAAAACTTAATTTTTGTCAACATTTTCTGAACTGCTCAAACAGCAACTGCTGTGGAAATTAGAGAGTTTACATTGTCCTGTACAGTAATTTGTGCTATATTCCCAAATTCAATTTTCATACTACAATGTGTCCTAAAAAATTTTAAAGCTTCATCATAAACCTTAGCAATTATCAGAAAATTAAAGGAGAGTTTTCTTTAAGAGTTTACTTTATATTACACTAATTTCCTTTGAAATCTAGGATACATGTTTACAAGACCTGTATACTATTTCACAGCACTGTGATGGTTATGATCTGTTGCTGTCTTATCCTACTTTGTTGTTGGAGTTTTGCAGCAGTTTTTAATGTTTTTCTTCCTCTTTAAGCAGAATCAAAACCTCAGTGCCTGTTTTCCTTTGCCTGTGTTTTTTTCTTTTCATTGTAGCAAAACAGCTTTATCTTTTCCTTCTTATGCAGTGTGTATGTTCAAAGACCGTTGTGTTTTTGGCTAAAAATTTCTAGCAAACTAGAACACGGGTATATTTTCCCCGTTTTGAACATTCATCTTCTTAATCTGCTGCTGTTTATTTTCAGTGATAGCATAGTCAGTCCTTTTTCCTAACAAAAGCATATATTCATATGTGTCCTACTTACTCTACTGATCACCTTGGGTGCTTACCAACAGTTACTCCTGCTGTCATTCCCTCGCTGACATAACCAGGAAGAAATCCCTCTGCCAAGTCCCTTGTGGCTCCATGGGCCACGAGTGGCTCTGTAAGGTGGACTTCATAAGTACCAGAAAGATCAAAATCAGCATCTGCTACTTAAAGCATCTTGTATTGCTGTTGCAGGTTTTACCCTGGTGAGTATTCCAAGTCAAACAATACTGTGGTTGTGAATTGTTGTCTTGCTTGCAGCCTTATTTCTCATTCTTGGCTTGTGTCCTAGAATGGGATCCAGAGCAGTTACTGACTTCAGCAATACAAAAGAAAGCACATGACAAAAGAAACAGTTGCACAATCCACTTGCAAGCAGACTGCTCCCGTTGTGTGTTTCTGCTGAGCTGACCCCCAAAATACAGGTAATTTAAATCCCCCAGGATTAAAAGTAAAAACCAAACAAGCAAAAAGAAAGTTGAACTCCTTATAATCTCTTCGTTTTTGGAGAAAGTGGAAACAGAAAGGAAAAATCTTTCAAGTATTCACTTTAAGTGCTCATGAGTCTAAGAACTGTGACTAAGCAGCACTTAAAAATCCTCATAGCCATTAATGTCTACTCTAACTGCAGCGTTAGTAAAACTCTGCCCAGCACTCATCTTACCTTCTTACCTCCTCTCAAGAGGACACCAGACCTCTGTGCAAGTGAGATTACTGCTTGCAAGTTAGGCAACCTTCTCCAAAATTTGTGCCTGAAATGACCTTGGTTTGCGTCATTTCTGGTACTCTTTACTGAACCTCAGTAGCAGCGATCTGGACAGGAGCCTTTTTCTAGGACTATTGATGGATGTCCTAAATTAGAAATTATACACTAGACTTCCAAATAAAAGAAACCTAACTGGGTTTCCTAGAAATCTGGATGGTTCCCCCATGGAAGCACAGAAAGTTTTATCAGCTCCCCAGGCAAGGGGTGGTGTGTCCCCTTCTGTCCTACCACTGCAGGAGGAAAACAAGAAAGGAAAGTACAGCCCCACTGAAGACAAGTGGAGTTTTGTTTAGAAATGGTCTTCAGGAGATGGCAAAGGGAAATAACAATTCTATCTAGTTATCAACAGAAAATGGGATGGAAGAATAGACATATTATATATTTATTGTTATTTATTATTTTTATTATTATTATGCTAATTTAAGTAAGTACAAAAACAGCTAGAAAAGAGACTAAGAACAATGTGCAGAAGAGATGGGAACAGAAGCTGCACATAAAAAGATTTCCTTGGGATAATTGAAAGTTGTAAGAAATTGCATCTCAAGATGAAGGCATGCAAAGAGAGGAGAGAAATTACAGCCAATTTAAAAGATACATTAAGGAACAGTATTCTAAGGGGAAATATAGATGCTGAAATGTACAAAGAGAAAAGGCAGAGAGCAAAACAGAGTAGAAAGCATAACAAGAAGGAAAAGCATGACTAAAAGGAGATGAGATACAGATTGAATGACTGACTATCCTAATACTCAGCTGAAGTTTGGTGCCACCTTTTTTTTGTTGCACATGTAAATACACTGGCCTTCACTTATACATACATCTCTGGACATATTGGCAGATGACACTTAACACTGGCAAATTCAGCCAGTGAGGATTTTCTGAATGAGGAAGAATTGGTGTCTCAGACTTAAGCTACTGCCACTTATCTCTCTGCTTAGGTGACGTGCAGTGCACAAGATATATTTCTGCAATGTAATTATATTTGCTACTACAGATGGGATAGATGATACAAATCTTAATCAGAATGTAAAAGAGGGATTATGCTGTTTTCAAGCTGCTTCTCTGACTCCCCAAACTCCTGTGTCAAACAGAGGCCAAAGTGGGACAGCCAGTATTAAAAATACAGATATGGGATATACTGGGATTCAGGAATGATGTTGTGTTTTCACTGTGCAGCTGATCACTTCTCTGCCATCAGATCTTGCCTCATCACTGCAGCTTTGGTGAATGAATGTAAGCCTGTTTTCTCCATTTCCAGCCCCAGTCCTGCTCTTGGGGAGGACACTGTGTTGCTTAAAATGTTTGCCCAGGGTCAGTAGCAATTCCCTATTCCGCTGCCAACTGTCCATGCAGCTGCGGGCAAATCCCTTTGCCTCGCTGGGTCTCAGGCCTGAGGCAGCACATCCAACCGGCTGCTATGGGAGCAAATGTGTTAAAGCTTCTCGAATACAGGGCTGAGGGGGAGTCAAGTGCATTTAGCCTCATCCTGGATAAAACCTCGCAGCTCCCAGCGGCACTTGAAGGTGTTGAGGCAAGTGAAAAGGTGGTGGCAAAGCCTGGTTTTCAGCTACTGAAATGTCAGGGGTGAGGACTTGGGGCTAGAGGAGCCCACTTGGACGCACAGCTGTGCAAACTGCTTCACTGACCTTTGCAACGTCCCTCGCTGTGCACTCGCCTTTCCCCGGCTCAGCCGCATCTCTGTTGTTCCAGCAATGCCTCTACTCAATGCCAAGCTGGGCCCGGCGCTTTGTTAGGTCTCTCCTTGGCACTGGCACTGGAGACACTTTGCTCCTCTCTTATCTGGCCGCCTTGCTTCACCTTTTCTCTATCACCTGCATTATTATACCACAGATGTACTACCTTGGGATCAAAACAGTTCCTCTCCACACATATGTAAATTCTAAATTACCTCATCGTTAATCTAGGAAACAGGCAGCTTTCCATATTAGCCAGCAATCTGTTCCTCTCCAGCACTGTGGTTCACAGGGAGCCCGTCGCCCTCAGCCCCCCTGGTCGGGCAGCCCTGCGCTGTGCCAGGTGCCCAGCTCCCAGTGGTCATCCCAAGCCTGGTGTACTGGGGTGCCAGTGCTCCAGCACATGCACAGGGGACCAACACAGGTTACTGCCATTTAGAGAGGTACAATGGGGAAACTCCATCAAATCACCCGCTCTGGGTGCTGCAGAAGTTTTCCCTGGTTACCCTGGTTATCCACTTTCAGATGCCTTTTTGCACTGCAAGTTTTAGTGCAACAAAAGTGGGTGCACTGCTGCAGTATGGTCATTAAGTTCATCCTATTCGTGTGCTCCTGTTACAGCGGACTGTCAATTAAACTGATTGTTCACATGCATTTTTATGTGCTGCATGCTTATATATCAGCGCACCTAACAGGAGAATACAAGAAGGATGTGCTCAGTGACAAATTGAAATGCAGGGGAATAAATTAGCATCTTCCTTTAAAAAAAGCTTGCTTTATTAACACGTGTTTTGTTCAAAACTGAATGGAGAGATTCAAGCATTCATGTAAAATGTAAGCAATTGAATTATCTTCAATATTCCTTGATAATGATTGAGGAACCGGTATTGTTTTCAATGTATTTCACAACTGGTTGCCTTGAAAAACTGCTTACTGGTATATAATGTTTACCATTAACTGAGAAAATGATCTGGTGCATTTAGAATATCAAGAGGGTGTTTATTGTCTTCTTGCTGCCTTCCCCATGATTTAAAAAGGCATGAACGAAACAGGCTGAGTAATGGCCTGTTAAGGTGCTATTTTAATTTTCAGCCACTAGTGAGTGCTCGTGAATAGCTTTTCAAGGCAGAGAGTCCTTGAGCCCCCCTGAGCTGCAAAGTCTGAATCTCTGATTTGAATTTGTTGGAAGCAGGAGAAAGAATGCAATTTACAAGGGGGTAAATGCGGTGCCACTGGTGTGGAGCCAACTTACCCGAATGGGGTGAGAAACGGGGCCACGGCAGCAGATGGACTGGCAGGGACTTGGCTTTATTAGTGAGTGGAATTAAAACTAACAGTGCTGACAATCTCTACAGCTTGCAGTCACTTTTATTTATGTCCACTGGTAATTTTGCTTTCAAATATCTGCAGCTTTGTCAGGAGTTTCTATTTCAGCCTACTTGTACCTGCTGTTACTTGTTTTGTCTTGTGTGTGTGTGTGTATGCTGGCTTGCAGATTTAGACAGTTACACAGGCTAAATAAACAGCAAATGTTGGATGTTAGCCTGGGCTGAAGTCTGAGCCTTATACAAACAAATGTAGTTATAGCTGGCTGAAAAGGTAATGATTTATTTGGATTTGGAAGAAATAAGTTGTAAATTATGGACACATGCATCTAAAGGTTTTGATCTGCAGCTTCACCAAGTGAATATTTTTATGTTGACTGAAGCTTGATAGTGTCCTAATAACAAAATTAAGACTGTATTTACAGTGTATCAGCCTTGGACAGAGGCTGAGATATTAATTAATTGAAGAGAGACAATGGAAACCTTTAGCAGTATCTGATAATGTTTGTGCACCCAGCAATGCCAGTATAGAAGATGAATGAAGCATCGCTGAACGCGTTAAACTGTTCCTTCTCTTAGGGGATAAAAAAAGTCTGTAAAACCAAGTGGTTCAGATATGTAAGTTACTTTAAGAATTCTGTTTAAAAGAAACAAGCTCTTTTGCTTTTGATTCTTAGTCATCACCAGTTAACTCCAGCACTCATTTTTCCCCACCCCCTCACCCTGCACAATTCATACTCATTGTAATTAATTTTATGGCCTTTTTAGCAAAGGGAGACCTCTACATTTTATGCTACATTGCACAAGCAATTGAAAGTTGCAGATGAAAAAAACCCAAGCACCAAATGTTTAGCAGGTTTTTATTCTATTTTAAATGAGCAACCTATTTAAATCAATTATCAGCTTAAAATGAGCAGCCTGATCTAATTAGTGTTAGCCCCTGGTGGGTTAATGAATGAAAGGGAGGTGCTGGGCAGATGTGCTTTCCCCCAGGATATTCTTCTACTGACCACATTGACACAGAATCCTTCTAGGAGGGAGAATTTTATCAAACAAGATTGCTGAAAACAAGAATTATAAGACGTAGAGTTATTAATTCTATTAGCAGAACAGTATGTTATATGGTTTGGCTTCTTTGCTTTAGTTGGGGGGGGAGGGGGGGTTCCCGGCTTTTTAAGACAGGATTTGTTAGCATGAGATAAGTCATTACAAATCCCAAATAAATTACTTTTAGAATTAGCATGTGAATTCATTTCTGTAAGACACAAGAATTGGAAAATGCCAACTAAAATCTTCAAAAAGCTTGGTCAATAAGCATAGATCAGCTAATGCCCATCTCTCCCATTCCTCTCTCCCAATTCTCAGTTCCCCAGTTACTTAAACATAACGTCCTTTGAGCTTTATTATGTAGCCAATTAGTGAGTTTAATATAGTACATGCAAGTAGAAAATATGATAAGTATCATTAAGTGTGGCAAAGGGAGAAAATGATGCTGTTAATGAATGGTCTTACTTTCTTATCCCTTTGATGCATTCGCTGACTTCTCCACTGTGAGTGCGTAGATGTTTGCATTTTTGGAAGATGACATTTCTGGAACCAAATGCTAAGTTGCTGGTAAATATTACAATTTGTTACTGTGCAAGACTTCTAGGTTTCTTAGCGTGGTTGTGACTTTTAAAGCAGGTCCCATTGCTTTCCCTTCTTTCCCTGTTTTCTCCTGCCTGTGGGGGTCCATAAAGATGAGCAGGTCACACCATAAACTGCAAGGTTATCCCAAGGAGCCCATCTGCTGCTCTCTCCACCAGGAGTTGTGTCCTCTTCCATGAAAACTGACTGCTGGGTTGCCTTTCACTTGTACAGGTGTAATATTGGTTTTACAGATTCCCATCAGTCTGCTCAGAAATACATTTACATACACATGAGAGGCTATAAAATTTACAAATATTCTCAAATGGCAACAAAAATATATTGACATGTCGACACTTGTGTGTCATTCTTGGATCCTCAGCCTCTGCTAGATGAATAATCAAGGCTTCCTAAATTTCTTATTGAACTAGGACAAATAAACAGATGTTGATAAATTATAACACTGTTGAATAAACACTGGAACGTTTGATAGTAGAGAGTCTCCTTTAAATGCAGAAAAACTCCTTTGTTGCTGTTTTGAAACGTTTTGAACATTTTGAAAGAGTCTACACAGTATATGAAGTGCAACGGTCTGATTGCTATGCGACACTGAGGCTTGAGCAAAAATAACTGGTTTACTAGAGAACTTTTTCATTGCTTTGCTCAGTGGTATGTGCACACGTTGTTGGAAAAGGTCAAAAGGATTTTCAAAAAATGGGTGTGAAGATGTCCTCTTAAAACCTACAAATAAGTGCATCAGCAGATGTACAAAAAAACAGCTACTTGGAAGCAGCTGCTGACCCACTTGCTCTTCCCAGGATTTCTATTTCTCTTTTACTTCCATGCTACAGGCGCTTTTCTGACATTTCAGATCTTGTGCCTTTGTAATTGTATGGTGAATGTTTTCATTAGTATGGAAGGGCTTGTAAACAGACCAAATACAAATAATTACACAATATTTATCGAGATGTTTCAATGTGGAAGGCTTAAAACGTTTACTAAGTGACATCAGCATGCTTTGAAAAGGCTAAATAAACCACAGAGTGTGTCATTTGAAAAGTACATGAGAAGCATGTTTTGGGTTTTTTAAGTGAAATGCTAACTTGAAGTTTTTTGAGGAGAATATCTGCTGTCTTTTGGGGAGAGAAACCAAGAAAAATAACTTCTGAGGGTTTTTTTTCTCCTTTTGAATGTGAAATTAGAACCCGGTAGATAATCATAGTTTCACCATGAGTTATTGCAATGATTTATTCAATTAACCTCATGAATATAAACCCTATTATTAAATAAGCTAAATTTGAGTGCAACAATTACAACTTTTGCTAACTCGAAGCAGTATAAGTATTAAGTGTTTAAATATAGTAATATTGGAGCATGATAATTTTTAAACATAATTACCTCTTTTATTATATTTTGATTAGATTAAAATTAATGCATTATTAAGCCGTGATATGTTCTACCATCTAGACCTCTGTGTAGACAAAGTTAGGAGGCCCCCCCTGCACACACCCTTTTCTCAGGTCTAAATTAATTAAATTCCCTTTAATTATAATTTACTAAAAAGCTCCACTTTTACCACTATTATGTCTTTTGAACTTTGAAATTCAAAAAAAAAAAAAAAAGGAAACCAAACCCTTAAAATGGTCTTTTGCGGGAGAACTGAACTGTCAGCGAATTCAGGCAAAATTAATTATTTCAGCTTGATAAACCTTTTCATCTATTTGACTCCTTATACAGAAAAGCCAATTAATAATGTCAAACATGCTTTGCCTCCAGGGACCAGCGGGTTGTAATGAGTGTGTTTACTGCGGAGTGGCTATAGCAGAAAGAGCCGCGTGTAGCGGCGCTCTAATCGCGCCACACCTGTCAAGCTGAGTCTCATTATCTGTGTACCAAGGGCAAACCTCATTTTGTCAGGAGTGGTTTTCGAAGAACTAACAACTGCCTGGGGAAGCATACAGGACTGTCGGCCAGTAGACGAGTCACTTAATTACCAATCAGAGCAGCAGAAGTGAATTCCTAATGTTCTTTAGTACTGACCCAGCTAATCACCAGGATGTGCAGCTCACCTTATCAGGGTGTCCGGACCAACCGTTCATTTTCAGCATGAAGCTAATTCACCGCTTTTCTCTATGCTCTAATAGGCTAGGAGGGATGATGTTACTCGGTACACAGCTATTCATCAAATGCACGTTATTGCGCCAGGGTAACCGATCCGACTGCCTCTTCCCCTCCCGATTATTAGCTGATAACGGGGTGGCTCTCGGCGAGGGGATGGCCACCTCTGGGCTGATGTCAGAGCTCCCTCTGAAATGTGCATGCACACGTGCAAACGCAGCTCCGTAAGACGAATGATGGGCTGACCTTGGAGTCGATTATATTTCGAAAGCCATGGGTACATATTACCTAAGCCCTCAGAACTTCCCCGTGGGATAAATAGTATTATCCTTACTTTACATATTGGGGATGGAGACAAACTTCTGGCCCGTGACAAACAGATAGCTCTCCATGGAGCAGTAGAGGAATGCACCGTCCTTGGGGGAACTCCTGAAGGGCTCCATGCTGCTGTGGTGCCTCCCGTAACTCCAGAGCTGCGGTGTCTTCACTCTCTCTGGACCCTGGGAGGATCTCTTAACGCTGTAGCTTAGCCTGTCTGTAGCTAAAGCAAATGGGAATCAGGAAATGCAAAAGGCTCAATTTGTTTTCTCCCCAAGAGCTGAGTGTGTCAGGCTCTCCCTGAGCCCACTCAGAGCAGTATCAGTTTAAATTCACAACGTCCTGGGGTGCCAGCAGGTGCCAGTTCCCTGTTCCGGTGAGCCTCCTCATGGCTTTCACTGGGTTTCTCAGGTAACCAAGGGTTGCAGGAAGGGGCTGGTGAAAGCAGCATTAAGAATTGCAGAGTTCCCAGCCCAGACTACCAGATTATATCGCATTTCCTTATTACCATGTATTTTTAGCAATACTGCTCTCTACCATGCTGCTGTTTTTAGGAAGTTGATTCTTTCTTACTCTATTTGCAGATGACAAATGATAGGCAAAAAATGCAGTGCAGGAAGATTTTGCTCAGCATACACTAAACTAACAGGTGTGAGACTATTCTGAAATTCTGGAATGCTAATAGATTTAGGAAAATCCAAACTGACTGCCCACCAAGAGAGATTTTGCACTTTATTTATTGCAGAATAGCTGTAGAAGTCAAAAGGTCAGTTTATCAGCTATGTAAGAAGAGCAAAAAGCTCCATAAACACTGAAAAAAAAAAACAAAAAAAAGCAGAAGAACTTCCCCCCCCCCACCCCAGCAGAGCCACCAACCTAAAAAGTTATAGAACAGATTTATGAGATGGTTCTGTTAGATGACATCTCAGCTTCTTCATGCCTCATGGCTGGGGGCATGGGGCAGGGCATTTGACAGCCAAAACCGACGGAGTATTATCTGGACCTCATGTATGGGACCACGTCTTGCGTAATGTGGGTGTTCTGGGGTTGTTTTTGGTTTTTTTATTTTATTTTTATTTTGTGTTGTAGGATTGAATTGCCATGATCTGGAATGACAGCTGTGGTCACCTGCCACCAGCGTTAAGGCACATGTTCTGTGTGGTTAAGCAAAGTCTCTGATTGTAGCCAAACTAAATTACAAAATAAGAGGCAGATGAGAGCGGGAAGAGGGAAGATGGAAGGAACCCCAACTACTCAAACGTCCGTATCTTGGAATCAGACAGCACATTCAGGAAAAATTCATTTCCCTTGTGCCATAGCTTATTCACTGGGGAGGAGATTACGGAAGTCAAATGAAAACAGGTACAGACATTGTCAGCATAAAAATGTCCCCAGAACAGGTTGTGAGCAGGAGGAGCTGGGACCACATCAGCAAGATTATATCCATGCGGA
Organism: Phaethon lepturus; assembly: GCF_000687285.1. Lineage (NCBI taxonomy): Eukaryota > Metazoa > Chordata > Aves > Phaethontiformes > Phaethontidae > Phaethon > Phaethon lepturus. Next base: position 29,600 of record NW_010555604.1, read on the forward strand.
TTCCTATTCTCCACTGAACTATCACAGTTTCAACAAGCTAGCACAGCACTGGAGACTCGCTAGCTGGACAGGAGAGCTGTGCAGCCACATGGCTTCTCTCGGTTTTTGGCTCTGGGGACACACATCACACCAGGTGGATGTTTATTGGAGAAGCTACTGGGGAATGGTTGATCCAAACCGCTGTTAAAAGACCGCTGTCTTGCACTGCATTTCCTTTCTCAGGGTGCAGTCTAGCAAAGCAGTTAAAGATGCTGAAATCAAATTTACTACCAGTATGACTGTGCATAGAGGATCTGTTAAGATACAGTATTTCACCTCAATTTAAGGCAACCTTTGCTAAATTGCTGATAGGGCTTTGCACAGACAAACTTCGTCAAAAGCAGCAGAAGGAATGAAAGCAATGAGCTGGGAAAAAGAGGACCTGGGATAGCAAGTAAAACAGAAGTGAGCTTTGTAGCGGAGGAAAAAACAGATGCTTTGTATTGATTGTTCATCCTCAGTCTTCTCATCGTGACTTTCAAGCTGTGATGTTACTTCAGCTTTATTGTTTTTGTTTTCTTCTCCCAGCTTGCAATGCAGATGAAAGTCTAGACTGTCCTGATTACTCTATTCTCAGGCCAAGTACAGCCTGACCTCTCTTTTTAATGCAGTAAGTGGCATTCATCTTTCCCTTACGCAGGCAAAGGGTGAAGAAGAGGTCAGCAGCCCTAATAATTGCATCTTGAACCCCTTTGTTGGTATGGTCATATGATCTTTTGTTTTCAGTTTTATGACTGACAAGTCCTCAAAACCTTCTGGCAACACTCAACTTTTGCAAAATTGATAATTTTAGCTGGAGGAAAACTTTCAGTATTGCTAGTCTTTTAAATTATCAGTGGGGGGAAATCTTATAAAAAGTATAATTTCTAATCCAACTGACCCACATCTAAAACTCTAGATTCATTGAATTAAAATATTGAGTTGGAAGTAGTTTGATACAGTCAAGTATCTGTGTGAGCCATAGTAGTATTTTGAGGCAGATGTGGTTTGGATGCTTCATGCCCCTGTGCTCTTTATGGGCCATTACTATCAGTATTTTTTCTTTTGATCTAACACATGATAGGCACTGTGGGGTCTCTTGGGAAAGTGGCTTACTGAAGAGAGTGAGGTGGGAGGGACGTCAAGCTGTAGCACTCAGGAGGCAATGAGCAGCTCTGGCTCAGCTCGTATCACAAGGCTTTGTTTCAAAAGCATGATCCCCAACCCCTTTCTTTTTCCCTCCTCTCCTTGCTCCAAGAGAAAAACATTTCAGCTGTTTCAGAGGAAAAAATTCTCACTCTTTAGCTTTTTTTCATTTGTACTGGAGGTAGACTTTGTGCCTCCATAACGCTCTCTAAATCTAGAAATGGTGATTGAAATTTCCAGGTTGAACTCAGCTTCCTTTTCAAATCTGTCAGTTGTTAATGCCACTTTTGACTCTTGAGGGCTTAGGGAATTGAGATATAGTGGATTTCTAAACCACACATCTTAAATTCTCTCACAACATGTGATCTCTGTGATTGGTGATTGCCATACCAAAAGTGCCTAGCACAAAATGTTGAGAACCAAAGGAAGAACAGAGGAGGAGTAAGAGAAGAGGTAAGATATGATCAAACTTCCTTAAATTTCAAACACTTAAATTTATTTTTCTCATCCTTTCAAGACCTTGAGGAAAGTAGTACTTGAGGTTTAAAAGAAAGAAGTGACTGATCATTCTCTCCATACCAGGCAGGCCTCAAGTCATACACAATATCCTAAAAGCAGCTTCACCCATGTGTAAGAAAAAGAGCTGTTGCCTTTGTCATGTAGCGCAGAATTGTGTTAGGTTTTCTTTTTGGTTGCTGTATTTTCCCTTAACCACACACTTAATCTGATGTGCATTATCACTCCCTGATCTCATTACCTCCTTCCTTGAACTTGCATGTTGTTCAAACTGACTTAGAGGGAAGAATGCCATTCAATGAGTCAGTAATTCAATTCCAGCAATAACTTTACGTATTTGTCTGGGTTTTCTGAATGTCTTTATGAGAGATTAGACAGTCCTGTGCTCATGTTATCTATTGAGAGTGGGTCAATATCTATTGAGACTGGGTTTGGTTTTTTTTTGCTTTGTGTTTTTCACAAGAACTCGTTCATATATGAATTTCAAGCCAAGGACTGATCTAGTTGAAGATGTCCCTGCTCATTGCAGGGGGGTTGGACTAGATGACCTTTAAAGGTCCTTTCCAACCCAGACTGTTCTGTGATTCTATGATTCTATGACTGTGCTGGTCTGAGCAGTGGCTTGGTGGTAGAAGGCCAGCACTTTCAAGGAAGACCTTACTTCCCACCCATGTTGCTGTGCCTGTGCATAGTAAACCTGAAACTTCTTGGAAACCCTGGGCTTTGCAGGTGCTGCCTGCTTGCTTTGTATATAGTCAGTTGGCCTGATCCTTCCACAAAACACTGTTTTTACCATGCCTAAGGTACCTAACTGTGGTTGGACTATACCGTATGTAAAAGGAGGGGATGCTGGAAACCACGTAGCTCTACTCTGACATGGCTGCTTTTGAACACGCTTCCAAATATGGAGAAAAATAAGGTGTTTTTAAAAAATTCTATGGTCTGTTATACTAAATATAGGCAGAATCATAACAGAGAGAAGGTTCTATAGGTTTTGCCAAGCTTGCTGGCTTAAATAATTCTCTCGTTTTATCCCTAATGATTGCCAGGCATGCTTTATAACACAAAAAGTAGTTTTGAAGAGAAGGCTTTTAAATTCATTTTTTTTTCATCCAGAAATCAACGGAATATCAAAACATCCACAGTAGCTTGTTCTTTCAAACATATAACACAGTCTTATCTTTTTTTAACTTTAGAGATGCCACTGTGACATTCAGTTGCACTGTAGCTAAGAAAAAAAAAAGTGGTGGAATTAAGGATAACTGCTAATTTGTGGGCACTCTGAAAAAAAGCTGTAAGCCTGGAATAATCACTGTTTTAACGTAAGAAGCAAAAGGGCAGATCTCAGATGTATAAATAAACACTGACCCATTTGGATCACTGTTGCTTGAAAACAGATCAACCTATTAAAATACTTACGGAGAAAAGGGAAGCTGGCTCCTAGGCATAACAGCACATGCCAAGTTCCAATGCTAAGTGAATTTTCATTATGAAGTTGTTTGTTAAATGACGCCAAACCTAGAGATTTATCTAATGGAAACAATACTAGACTTGGATAAATTCAGGAGTGGGTGCCATCCTAGCAGAAAGCCAGGTTTTTACTATAGCTCTTTATGTGCAGAGCATAAATCACTCCTCTTAAGGACCATGTGTCCTCTTGTCCCAGAGGAAAGTGTAGGGTGCTCTATGAAAAATGGCTTGCTTGCTCCTGAGGCAGCATGGTTAAAGCATCTTGCTAGTGTCCCAGAGATGTGTGCTTCAGCGTTGAGACAGCCCCTGGCATGGGGCCAGCGCTCCTTGTAAATGGGTCTCTGTCCAGTGTCACGAGTCAGCAGCAGGCAGACACTTAGGCGAGACACAATGCTCTCTTGTGTGCCACCGGCTACAGAAGCTACTGTGCTTCAACTGCCCTTTGGGCCTGCTAGTGCTCCGTCAACCACAGTTATGCTCTCCATTAAAGAACAAAAGTTCATGAAGTTTCACAATGACATTAGGTTTCCAGAGGCACAAATACCCACAACGCGTTTCCAGAGATCCTTAAGTGTGGTTATAGCTCCAGATGGCTCCTCCCATGGAACCCCAACCCTGCTTTTTATGTAGAAGAATGGTTGAAATGAGCTTTTGGTCTCGCATAGCCTCTTTCTGTCTGTCCTGAAAAGAGTTGGTTGTGCAGTGAGCCACCTACTCCATACTCAGTTTCATCCAGCCACTTTTAGGAAGTTCACCTAGTCACCTTCTAGTATGAGCCGTACATGTTGACCTACAAGGCAAAGAGCTACATCATTGTTTCTTTAGTGTACAGAAAGCACCACTGAAACCTATAGCTTGAACCCTACTTTTCCTCTTTTGAAAAAAACTCAATAGCTTGACTATACATGAGATATTTTTGTTGCAGAGACAGAAATTGCTTTGTTTCAGGTGCATTCCTTTGCCTCTTTTAGAAGCAGAAGTCCAAGCACATGAAAGCCTACCTAAATGTATCTGTCCAGTGCAGAGAGGGCAGGGAAACCCAAAATCCAGGGTGCAGCAGGGATGAACTCTATGCTGTGAGCAAGATTAAATGATTGTGAATGATGAAGATTGTTTCTGTTTACTATGTGTTCCATCATAAAGCTTTATAGAAAACATTCCAGGAGAGGGATAGGTGAACAAGATATTCCAAACATGAGCATTGCAGGTTCAAAAGTTCAGCTTTAATATGAACATTGCAGACTTTTTTTGACACACAAAGAGCAAACAGAGACTTCTTTCTTATTACATGTAAAATGTGCTCAGCAGTCTGTGTGCGTGGGTTCTTAGTCTGTCTTTACAAAGGACAAACAACTGCTAATCTCTAAACACAGGAAAGGTGTTGAAATATAAATGTACTATCTCCTCTGTAAAGGTACGGAGGAAGGAAGGAAGGTAAAGCTTATAGCCCACACAGAAAAAAAACCTTCCTGAGGTGCAGAATGGTCACGCTTGATGTGCCTCTGCTAACTTTAAAGGACAACATCAAGAAAGTGGCAGAAAAAGCATCCATTTCTCATTTGGATTCATGCAAATATGGGGCAGCACCCTTAAAAAAAGACATTTGAGCACTTAACAATGGAATTAGGTTCTCTGTCTTAGAAGCTTTATTAAATCCCCATGATCATATGTCTGTATTTCTGATAGTTAACATTCCTTCATTAACCTGGCCCCAAATGCTAGCCAGTGCAATGCTCTTGAAAGACTCTTTCTGATGTTGCATATTAATATTACATCTAGTTTATATAAAGAGACATTTTCCACTTACTTGATAAATCTAACTGTTCAAGGACAGACCGAAGAAGTAATCTAAACATAAATTTTCAAGATGACTAGAAACTTTTTGCGTACTTCCACTTCTTCCACCTTGAGGCTCACCCAAGCTGGATTTTTGGGGGTGTATCAGATTAGTGGGAACTTTCTCTTTTTCCTTCTGTTGATGATGGGAGGGCCACAGATGGCAGCAGGGATCACAAGCCACTTGTGGAAATGCAAGAATTTGGTGCAGTCAAACAGCAGCCACCTGTTCCAGTATAATTTTTTCTCTCTTCTACGAGGTGAAGTCTTTCCTGGAGCTGGGTATGAGCAAGATGAGAGAGAAGAAAAAATGTGGGGGGTTTTGTTTGGTTGTTTTTTGTTATTTTTTTAAATAATCCTTAGGGAATGCAGGTAAAAATCTGGTTTCAAATTTCAGGAAAAAATTGACATGCTTAAAACAAATTCTTCCAAGATGAGTAAATCCACAAAATATACAGAAATGTCTTATACTGTCCAGAAATATGAGAGAAGGGCGCACTTAATGAATGACCGGGAATTGCACTTTTAAGTATCTTTTGCATGTTTCCTATTATGTAAGAAACATATGGGAACAAGACTGAAATTTCTTATGAATCTAGCCCATAAAATCTAATCCTGGTAATCATTTATCAAAAGACATTTTTTATGGAACAACATTGCAGACCTGGATGAACTGTCCTTCCAGTGCTTCATACTCTGTGCTTTCATGTTAATAAAGAAAAGGATTATGTTACAAAATAAACAAGACTCCTAATGAATACAAACTATTCTCGGCTGTGCTGATAACAAATAGGCCAAGGTTAAAGAGCTAAATAAAGCATGTTGCCCTGAAATTCAGTAATGACAATTGTGACTTATCATGATCCATTAAACAGTGCTGCTCTTTTCTCTTTGGGGAATTTGGCAAAAAGATCAGTTTTGCATTCTCAGAGCTGTACCACTGCTACAACCACTCCTATTCTTGCTGGCATGATAAATTAGCTCTTTTAGGCAACAGATCATTTTTGACATTCATTAAATCACTATTACAGGTCTACTCCTTCTGCTTCTTGCTCTGGGGTATGCCACCCACTTTTTGTGCTGAAGAAGCCTCAAGAACCGTGTGCGGTAGTTTTGTGAAGAGTAATAGGAAAGAAGCATGCAAGAACTGTTGGAGTGTCTTCAAGTTTGTAGTTATTTGATATATACTTTTGAGGGATGTTAGTCTTGAAGGACAGAGCCTTGTGTGTATACATGTGTGTACAGTATGCTTTCAGGATGCTTTAAACCCCATTTTTTACAGTGAAAAGAAATAAGTAGTTAGTCCCACTGAGGGCAATTCTGTTCAGGAACCATTCAAAGCATATGGTCCTGGTCCTGCATCCTGACGGCATTTTTTGCTGACTTCACTGGGAATTTGAGCAGGAACAAAGGCTGCACAGGAAGATCTGCCACTCTTTACAGGTTTGGGAAGAACTGGAGGAAAGATAATTATGTTACTGCAGTCACAAGTGGGTGTATTTTTCTCCAGAGTTAGTCTCTGAGCTGTGTGTATGGTCTCCCATAGCAGCTAAAAGCATAGTGAATATTTGTTGTAGGAAGAGCTGGATCATACAAACAGAGGATTTTTTCTTTGCCCGTGGCTCCGTTCAGTGCTTTGGGCCTGGAAGATGGATTATTTTCTCAGATCTGCCACAGACTCACTCTGTATAGTGGACAAAGATGGGTATCACCACAGGGGCATCACCACGTGTGACACAGGGGCATGTGGCACACAAGCAGAGCTAAAATACCCCTAATCTCCCTCCAGTGATAAACATGAGACTGACTGCATATAATCCGTAGGTGGTCCAAATCTTTACCTACAACTGGATATGATAATTTTCCTCCTTTCTTACTCTCTGTCATGTCTGTTTAGACTGGAAATTACTTAGGATAGCTTGTGTCCCTTGAGGTATGTGTATCTCGTATTGTTATCCCAGAGATTAGCAAGGGTGTTTGAGTGCTTTTAAAAGAAGATGACAGTAAATTTCTCTCTTTCTATCAATATCTCCTATCCATACTGGGCCTGAGGTAATCAAGGATTAACGCTAGGCAGCCCTGTGCTGACTAGTTTGTGTTAATTTCCTTTACTCTGTTTCACAAATTGTTCTTCATTCTGGTCAGCAGACTGAAACCAAACAGGCAGTTTTGGCAAGATGACCCTTTCCTTTTGCTGTTATCATGAACTGACTGTAGTTAAGCATGCTTGACTATACCACTTCTTAATTTACAAAGTGCTCTAGGAATCATAAGAGAAAATATGCCATAGAAAGAGATATCATAAGGATGATGATATGATGATGAAAATTTTGTCTTTGTGAATTGCTGTTAGCAAGTTACAGGACAAGAGGGAAATAACTTTGAAATTATACAAAATTTGAGACAAAAAAATTTAGTTCTACTAGAAAGCTATGTTGTCGTGTGGTGGATTTCATTTGATGAACTTTTAGAAGGAAGAAAAGTCATATTAACCTATTTCAGTTTCTGGATATAGTATATCATTTTAGATTAACACTTTTAACATTTCAAGGTGCCATTCTGGAATACAATGATCTATGGTATTCATCAATTTCAACCTCTTTAGTTATAAATTAAGAATAGTACCCCCCAAAAGCTCTCAAATCAAATTTGCCATTTGAAATAATAAAAGTAAAGTGTGTCATTCTGACTGACCGTATTTTATGTCACCTTTTCTGATTCTCCCATCTGTGGTACTGCTGTCATTGCTACTAAAAGAGATGGCACGAAAACAAAACAAAAATAGAGAAGTTGTAAGGGTGTGCACCACAATAAAACACTCAAAGTATTTTCTGCCTTGTCCAGAGGATTCACCTGTAAAAAAATAAAGACCATTGTCCTACAAACATTTTCCAAATCTCTCATACTGTCTGTTGTCTTCAGGTATCTCAGAATATGACTTCACAGCCTGTATGCCCAGGTATTCCTTGTTGATGGCTCTAGTCAGAGAGTTCCCTTGTGCACCGTGCTTAGCTCTGTTTATCAAAATTTTTGCTCCACTCTGGCATTTGCACTCTAAGTTCTTTGTGGACAATTTCTACTATATATTTCTATAGTCTTTCAGGGACGTTCTCCTTTGAATTGTTAAGCAGGAGCAAGGAATAGCTTTCTGTTGTGTTGTAGGCACCTGCCCTCAATGGGTCTTGACCCTTGAGTAGTATTTCTGCTGGTTTTGACCATTTCAATTTACAGCTGTGGATATTCACCCTGGTGTGATTCCACTTTTTCTATAAAATTCTTCTGCACAATGATTTCATCCCTAGTGTTTGCTTACTGCTCACAAGGATAATCCAACCCCCATTGACATACAAACAAGCCTGGCTTGGGTCTTGTGCTTCCAGCTGGATAACATAACCTTTTGTAGTAAAGTTCCAAAGAATGTAAGCTTGGGTAGAAGATGCCTGATCCTCTCCACTGGCCATTCCATGTTCTGGAAGCCTTTCAGAAAACAGCTGGAGAATAGCTTTCTTTAGCGGTCACAGCATCTAACTCCATAAGACTCAAGCTAGGAGAGCATTTCTCTTCCCTTTTGCTGCTCAGATTGAGGCACACCAGGAACAATAATCTCTGTTTAATTTTCTGGAAATTTCTGTGTTTCCCTGAAAAATCCATTGATTGCTTGAAATAGTGATAATCTGCATTCACTCCATGTCTTCTCTGGTGTTTGGATAATTGTGACTGAACTCTGAAATGCATTTCTTACTAGCCCTTTCATTTTAATGAAGTGTAGAGGCAGAGAAGGAGCATGAGACTCCAGTTTTAACCCTGGAATTTAGAGGAGGTTGTGTTCTTCTACCATCTCACTCTCATTGCAGTTATTGTCATGAAGCTGGGTTAATATTCTGCTGCTTCTGTTCTCATTTGGTATGTGAATGAGAGGTCACAATTTCATTGTCTTGTGTACTGTGTTCACATATCTATAATATATCTGTATTTTACATATATCTTAGAAAGAATAAAGATACAGGCACAGAATTCAAAGTATCTTGTACTCACCCAGCTTTCTGAAGTCTTTTCAGATGAAATTGTTGCCTCTGGCTTTTTGCTTAAACTCTTGTAATACAACCCAAAAACTAGACCTGATTTGCAAAGAACCTGCTCAGCATTCTTAATATTGTCAAATTTAAATAAACAATTTAGTCCGATTACTGGTAGAAAAATTCTAGTCCAATGTAGTTATTTTAAATGAGACTGGCATGTTATACCTTTATGCTTTTATTGTTTAATAGAGATATGCCTACGGCCCTCATCACCATCATATGGAAGTACCTCCAAAGTACTTAATAGAAATTACAACAACCACCTCCTTTTCAGTGGTGAACTGAAGCTCTGCAAATCATACTCTTTTCCTGGGTTCTTCTACAGGAAGGTCAGCAACCTTCATTTCCTTCTTACGCCTCTCCTCGCCTGCCCTTGGGAGTAGCCGTCTCCTTTTTGGCTTTCATTACTCTAACCAAGGTAAATAATAGAGAGACCTTGTTATTAATGTTCTCATTTAAAAATCTATTATGGTATTTAGAATGATGAGGTCTGACTCTAAGTCAAGGGAAGATTAATTACATGACAGTAGTGAAAACGGGATGTGACAGTCTTTGGACTGATATGACTAACCGTCCCAATAAATCTGAGCTTGCACAATTGCCATAGTAAAGTGTGCGTCATGTGCATTCAAAATCTTCCTCTGTGCTCATAAGCAGTTACCAGGATGCCACTTAATTATGTCTTTGAGGCAAGCACTATAGCAAGAGGGAAAGCATTTCTTAATATACCTTGCCAGGGAGAGGGTTGCAAGGAACATCTCCATGAAAAAAAAGATACGTTGACTCAATCTTCTCTTTTTCATTCTCTTCCTTTTCATTTTTGGTACCAAGAGGAAAATGTGGGAATGGTACTGGCTTGCAATCCTAATTGGCAAGGAAGTTATGCCACTTACTAGCCAGGTACTGCCCTTACTATGCTGTCTCCTCATCTTTTAGCACTTGTTGCTCCAAAAGCTCTGTCCTAAGGGTCTGTGGTTTTCTCACACTGTCTTTTAGCCTTTGAAGACCTACATGGCCCTTGATCTGCCTTTGGAAAAAGGTGCCATTCCCTCCTTTAGCAGTCATTGATGGCCTGATTTAAGCCCAATGGCATTTATATGTATTTATATAGCTATAGATAAATTATTGGTTTATGCAGTCTGTGGAGAGCTATCAGCTGGGTCAGCACACAGCAGTGTGTGGAGCAGCAACAGCAACTTTCATGCACATAATGCCAGGGGACTTTACTCCCAAACTCCTCCAGCAACCTCTCTGAAAACGCCTGTTCAAAATCGCTTCTTGACCTTATTTAGCTGCCAGGTGGGACACAAGCAATTTGTGTGGCTGAGCAGCCAGACACTTACAGTAGGCACAAAGGGCCATGAGAAGGAGGAGGTGTGCATCCACTGCCCATGGATGGGAAGCTTTCTTTACAACCATCAGACCTGTTTGTGTGTGCTTCCTGGTGTGCTCCCCACTACCCACACCACATCCCCAGACTCCTCACTCTGCAGATGCTGGCTTCTTTCCTCTCAGTTGTACTGGATGTCAGATTAACTTGTGCATGGCCACAGTCTGACTCCAGCAGCAGAAACCTTCACCATGGGGACAGGAGCAAGCCGTTTGCACGTGTTTATTTCTCTCTAAGAGGATGGCATAAAAGTAAAGTAAATCACCACGAGCAAAAATGAAAAATAGCGTTGGTCTTGTTTTAACGACCTCAGCTGTAGCTCCAGGGACACATCTTTGGGAGCTGGCTCCAGCCCGGTCCCAGCTGTGCTCAGCAGGGCTCTGCGGGCCCCCAGTCTCTGCAGTGCCAATGTTGCTCCAGTGCAGCCTCTCATGTGGTGCCCAGCACCAGCAATGCACTGAGGTGTGGGGAAGTTTTGTCTTCCTTGCTTTACTAAATTTCCCCTATTGTGGCAAAGGGAAACTAACATAAACAAGATGACTTGGAGGAAAATGTCTACCTTTTTAAAATCTGAAGTGTGTCGCTGAACACAGTGTGGAAAGTTGCTGATACATAGAAATCTCAAGTAACAGCTTCTGTTGGAAGATGTTTGTTGAGCCAGATCTTGAAAGCTGTGAAAAATAAAGAGTTTCAGCAAATTACTTCTAAAATAATTTTGAATGCATATGTGTTGGTAGAGTAAGAATTCACTGAGTGAACAATACTTTTATTCAGCAGCCATCCCCTTGCTTTCTTTTGGAAGTAGTCTCTTTTTATGAATAGTATATGCAGATAATTAAAACCAAAGGACAAATCTCAACTACATGGGAAACTTCGCCTTTGAGTGACAGGGGTTTCACTTCAGGTTTCTCCTATGAAGAATTTCCCATAGCTTTTTGTCCAACTAGGATGTTATGAGAGCAGAAGGATATCAGCACCTGAAGGAAGGGAGGGAGGCAAATCCCTGCCTGGCACAGTTCTAAAACTCATGTATTAGGTATCAGTTTTCTTGATTTATTGGTGTGCATTGACCTAAAAGTTTCACAGAATATTTATGTCTAAGAATCGAAGGACTTTCTGGTCATCACCAATGAATGCGGCAACATTAGGTGAGCATGGTATTGCTCAACAGTAATTAAACTAGAATTTAAGGATCTCTTGACAAAATTAGCTGGAAAGAAGTAAATTTTCAAGTAAAGTTTTTGAAGTAGTATGTAAAAACCAAAAGTTTCTCTCACGGTTTTTTTTTTAATTCAGGTCTTGCTTGTACCTTTTTTTGAGCAAATCCCAAATAAAGCAGTCGTGATTATACCATAGATATTCAAGATGTCTGAATACTGCGAGGCTCCATGATGGCAGATGTCATCTCCCTTATCCCCATCCCTTCCCTCTCCCTCCCAGGTCTGTCTGCATTTAGTATAGGTTTACCACATTATATTTTTCTTTCTGTGCATCCAGTTCCTACCGCATAGTAAATGTCTGGACAGGCAGTGAGAGACAGCTGTAACAGTCAAGAGAAGGATGAAGATTCAGGGAGCCTTGCAGGGTGTGCAGTGATGTACCACTTCCTGGCAGAGCTGATGCTCCAGAAAGATTACACTCCAAACTTGGCAGTGTAATTAAGGCTAGATTTCAGGTTCAGCTTCAATGGAATCTGAACTGCACTCATACCTTGGTACAAATTACAAAGCAGAAGGGAACATTCTCTCTTCTGTTGACCCCCCAAAACCTGAAAATGTGCCTATATTCTTTAGCTCCATCTACTGGCACTTTGCACAAACTTGCCTTTCTGTATGTACAAATGAAAGTATTCCTGTACGAAAAGCAACAAATAGCTTCCTACAAATTTCCCATTTGGTAGATATGATTAACTTACTTTTTAACAACAATGAATTATTATTATTATTTTTGTAATCTCTGTAGGGTGGGGTCTATCATTTCTCAGAGGATGAGACTACACTGGATGTGTTACTAGACTACAAATGAATAATTGTATGTGTGTGGCAATATGCAGTTATCGTTCCATGCAAGTATAATTGAAGCATCATAAAAAACCCACCATAATTAAGTCTTTAGCAATACCCAGGGGATGCAAGTTGTTTCTATTCCCATTTCAAAAATGAATGAACAAAATTTGACCAAAGAATCCTGGCTCCTATTTGCCTTCTCTGCTTGTTATACCTAAAAAAACGTGTTGAAAGAGACCATTGGGTTGCTCTTTCCTGTGGTCGATTTGGGAATAGTACTGGAGGTGACTTTATTCTTGCTCTGCATTTCCACTGCTGTAATATTAAGTTTCTTTAAAGTCTTTGCATGAAAATGGAGTAATACTAATCATTTTTATAAGTAGGTAAAAGTGTAAGAATATGCCTAAAGCTTTTTAATAATTTTTAATAAGGGAAAATGTATATTTCATGCATGAAGCATTTTAAGATGTTCTTCTCAAGTATGTATTTTTCAAAGGCTAGCATTCGAAAAGAATGCTGGTTTGCATTCATCACTTACAGCAAATTGTAGTTTTGTATCCAGACTCCTATGGAGATTTCTTTTTCTTCCACTGCTTCTGCCAGATTTCATTTTTCATACTGCTCATATATCACTAGTTAGTGTAATGGGAAAACTCTGAAGGAACAATCTTTCGTTTTAAAATAAATAAATAAAACATTCAAACCAAAATGGACTTACCCCTTGTCAGAGGAATCATTATTTGGGAATATACTCATTTGTATAAATATACTTTTAATCAAACTTTTTCCATATGACTTCAGAAATAATTGCCTCTCTTAAAATAATAATGAAAAAGGAAACAAAACATAGCACCACAAGCAATCTCTTGTTGTGGGGTGACCACAAGACACTGAGTTCTGGCATAACTTTCCATAATCATTCTCTGATGGTTGCAACTTATTTAGTTAGTTTTGAATGAAGGGGTTTAGCATTTCTCAAATAAGAACAAAGTACATAGGAAATATTTGTCAGATAAGAAGTAAAAAAGATTTGAAGGTGTTCCACACATTTTCAGCTAACATGATTTATACACGTTTCTGTTTTTAATGTTGAGGGAAGTTGGATTCAATAAACCGCTTGTTTTCTGTGGGGAAATCCTGGTTACAGCAATGCCTCAGTAATCCTACTTTCTGTACAATAAACGCACAGCTTGCCTGTAGGAAGTTGAGCAGAATGGCATTTTGGCCTAAGCAAATTCAATGGCAAAATACTCTCTGTCTTCACTGGGATCTTCATTTTAGGTGGCATGGTCAATATTTTAACTTGTTTCCCATATGGGCGAGGCACGCTAGCCTTGTGAGTCTGTACGAGACTGATCCAAACCCCAGTGGAGACCATGGTATACCCCTCTGATTTCAGTAAGCTTTGGTCACAGCTTAAGTGGAGGTCAGCTAACATGCAGTCAACAGTTAAAAGAAAAAAAGTATTTATCTCACCACCTAATGAACAAAAGTGGCATGGATAAGTATCCAGTACATGGATAAGATGAATGCTTGGGAGGCTGGAGTAGATTTGGAAGTCCAGACACAGGGGGGTGCAAGGAGCACTGATGGAGAGAAGGTGAGCTTGAAATCAGGAAAACATCAGCATCTGAAGGGCAAAAGGGCTGGTGAGGGAAGCACAAGTAGATAAAAGAAACTATATATACATGTCTTTCTGTTTCAGTCAATTTTACTAATTAGTGGGTGCTTTTTTGCAGAGGAGTCAATATAGCAAGAGTGTATTAATATGGTAATAGCATTTTGCAGGAAATGTAGCTGGCTCTGACTTTGGGGGAAGGGAGACTGAAATGTCAGTTCAAGCTTGAATGTGAATGTAGCAGATTTACATCTTTGAATAACATACCTACAAAAAAACAGTAAGCAGAGGGGTTTTCCCCCCCTCTTAGTCAATTTTGCATATCATTTGGCCAATGATGTGCTGTAAATATGAAGGTAAAATCCCTCTTGTTTGTGTAAACGGCCAAAAAAGGTCACATTGCTCCGAATGTGTCCTGCTAGCCTAGAGCAGCCAAGCAGGCAAGCGAAGCTCTTCAGCAGCCAAGTGGGGCCATGGAGATGACAATCTCAAACAGAAAGGGGCTTTTCTCAGGATTGGTAGTTATTTTATTTAAATACTGCAGGGAAATGAGAATCGCATGTGTAGCACAAGCTCTCTGCTAGTTAATTCCAAGTCCAAATTGACCTTTTTATAGCTTTGCCTTACTGTTTATCTGATTTTCTTTATCTTAGGTCTCCTGAGTACTTGCATTACTGACACCTGCCAGGAAAGATACACTGGCAAAGGCACATGTTAACCACTGATTTCTGCCCATCAAGATCTGCTCCAGGTCACCTGTGTAGGCTGGTGACAGAAGCATGGGTTGACACACACTGTTTTTCTCCTACTCAAGGACAACTATTCTTCCTCTCTGAGATTACCAACCCCCAACCCCGCACAATCAATATCAGGAAATACGCTGTAATCTCTCCATGAATATAAGCGCCCTTTGGGATGTGAGCTGGTCAATGCATTTTGATGTATTCCTAGAAGAGCGAAAGGTTTAGAACCAGAGTGCATTGTTTGGTTCCCAGCTCACAGGCAATTTCTGACATTTAAGGGGCATTTTATACACACTAATCTACTTGACTCTATGATCTGTGGAAAAATTGAAAGCTAGGTGAGTTTTAAAGATTTTTTTTATTATTTGCTGACAGGCACCAAAGCTGAACAGATTAGCTAAATCTAGAAAACGCAGTGAATTAAAATAGGACAATTGCGTCTTTGCTGGGAAGGCCTGTTTTCCTTTAACTGAACATGATACTTGCTATCACTTTTTCATTTTAGTTTCCAAAATTAGCAAAAATTACAGCTAGAATTGTCTCATTTTTCTCCTATAGCATTATTTGAGGTATAGAAGTAACTTTCTGCTTGCCATAAAACAAAACCTAGTTTTACAATGTTGTCCTAGAGGCGGCAGCAGAGTACATAAGAAACAGAAAAGCTAACACAGAAATGGGCAAAGTTGTGTCTGGTTAATAGTTGATCTGTATAAAATCTCACTAAAGGGCTTTACTGGAATATAGTGTTAACATAAAACCCAAGAGCATAGCTTTGAAATAGGTAACAGGGTGGAAATAATACTAATGTTATTGCATGTTCTGGATCCGAGCGAAATAATTTGACCTAAAAAATCTCCACTTGTTGGAGAGCACCCACTGAAGCGGACTATTTTCTATATCAGAGGTTAAGAGTAAACCTAAACTACTTACATAGAGCTAAAGAGCCAGTTGAGTCGGCAAACTTTACAGCTGTGATGCACTGTGACACGTTAATTGAAATGTACTTTCCAGTGCAACCATTTAGCAATTTATATGAATATCAAAGCTTTTGGGTTTTACTGTCAGTCTTTGTTTCTGAATGAGAAATTTATAAAAAACATATGTTTCTAACTGCCACTGAGTGCGTGTTCAGAAGGATGTGGCCACTGAACTGTATCAGAATTTCCTCAGTACAATCATTTGATGAACCCACTAAGATTCCTCTGTTAATAGTGTCTCTTTTCAGTAATAACCAAAAGTTGTTACTGCAGTTGGCAAAAGTGTTATTGTATTGAGATGGGAGGAACAAAGCCTTAAAGCATGGTCCCATTGAAGTCATGGGCGATTTGTCACTGGCTTCAGTGGGACCAGGATTTTGCCAAAAATATCAAAAGCTTTCTGAAGTCGTTCCATGAGTTAGTCTGCAATTAAAAATAAATCATCTTGTATAAGTAAGTTGTGTACAGAACCCACACTGCCATAAACTTCAGATCTGGCTCCAGGTTCTCCAGCTTCTGGGACTGCTCAGCTCCAGGATTTTGGTTTCTTTTCTTCTGATGCCTAGCTGAGGTGTTAACATGACAAAATTATCATGTCACTTCCAATGTTTATATTTGAAGCCCGGGTGTGAGTCTCAATTTATCTGAGACCATTTGTATTACAGCAACACCCAGAAGCCTCCAGCCACAGTGAGAATGTCCTTACAAAGGGCATGTTAGCCATTTCCATGCTCTGCTTGGAAATAAAGTCCCTGGAGCTCAGCCAACCATTCTTAGGCCTGCCCACAGCGTATCTGCTGGGGGGACGTGCTCAGGTGTGGAGGTCTGTGTATGCAGCCTGGTGCCTGGAAGCTGCACTGGAGACCAAGTCCGTACACAATGTGTCAGGCTGCCCTCAGCAGCGGGTGTAGACACCACTGCTGCACGTCCGATGCAGGATAGCCCACAGGGGCTGGCCCCAAGTGTTTATCTGGTAAGTAAACAGATGCACAAAGGTTTGGGAAAAAGGAGAGACACAGGCTGACTCAGGCCCTGGTGACTCCATGGTCTTGGCTGTGTGAAGGGTGTCACAGGCTTTTTCAGGGAGTTACTTTCCTAGCGTCAGAGAGGGCAATTAGGCCTTTTTCATCCAGTACAAAAGTTTTAGGAAACCTTGTTTTTTACTACTGTTCTTTATGTCTGGGAAAGTTTTACTGTTTTATAAAACAACCTGTGACGAAGCCATGTACACTGAAATGTTCTCATTAAAATGCCTTGGCTTCTTCTACAGTTGATGCTGAACGGAGCATCTAGCTGCATCACTAAATCCTGCAGGCTTTATTTGGGCAGAGCTCTGCCTTGATAAGAAGTGAGGGTAGGGGCAGCTGGTTCTGATGCAATCCTCTGCTATTCTCTGCACCATAGAAAAGCAATCTTCCTCTGTGTTCACCTAGGCTGGCATAGTAAGGGGCAATGGGTGCTTGTGTGGTGTCATGTACGTGCTGTTTGTGTACAATTTCTTCTGGTAGTGACAGTCCCTCTTTATGAAAAGAAGTTCCTGGGAATTTGTAAACATATGCCCATCCATATGTTTTCTGAATGCAAACGTCATTTGGGGTAATACTATCTATGAACTACTTAGAAAAGGACAGTTTATATTCATTTAAGACCCAATCTTTACCTGCAGATCCCTGGAAAGCAAGGGTCTGCGATACACAGGAAAACCTTTCGAAGAATTCACATATAGCATTCTTCTTTGTTTTCAAGGCTGCTTAGCTAACCTGTACAAAAATATTTGCAGCCCCTCCTTCTCCAGAAAGCTCCAGCTGATGAGCCAAGCTCTCAACATTTCATTCCTGTGTAGATAGTTTGCTAAATTTTTTCCCAAGGCTTTATGGTTTTCAACAATATATCTTTCATCACCATATTGCCAAAAAGAAGTGGCTGCCTTGAAGCCTCCCCTAGGATTTGGACTGGATATCAAGGATTAGTTTATAACCGGTAACTTATGAACTGCATAGTGTTCTACAAACAACTTATTTTTCTTAATGTAATGGCGAAACTATGAAAGCCCATCATGAGAACTTATTTCTGAAAGGATATTTGAATGAAGCTTTAAACAATACTTTATATTCCTGTATCAAAACTGGTACTTTTTAAAGAGTGCATTTCTGTCTTCATACAATAAGCGTTAACTGACCACAAACCTTGAAAATATTCATCTCTGGTTGAATTTGTATGTGTTTGTTTTGAATTTGGGGGGTTTGGTTTTTAGGTTTTTTAAAATCTCTAAGAATGTCTGAGTTTTGAGTTTGGCTTTTGTGCAGCTGGGATCTGACAATATAACACAAGAAACCCATTATTTATAGGAATGGAATCACAGCAGGTATTGGCAGAATATAGCAATGGGAAACTTCTGAAGAATACTCCTTGCTTTTACCTGTATTGGTGCAAGTCATATGTGTTGGTAATAAGGGCAAGGAAAAAAATAACAAGTAAGCACAGATTTTTTTATTTGAGCACATCTGGTTTATTTCAGTTCAGTGTGATGGCTGGAGGGAGAAAGGGATTTCTTCAGAAGGCATGTGTTTAGTTCCAATTCTTGGTAAACTTAAAACAGAAAAGGAGATCTAATTTTTTTAATAGATTTCCTCCAAGTTGGTTATAACAGAAGTATAACCATTTTTTCTAGTGCCCATGGTGTTCTCAGACTAGCAAAAATACTTGTAGATAGAACATTTTCCTATAATTGCTTTATGTAGAATATATTCAGAGTAATCATCCCTTTGTTTGCATTGCAATTACATCTGGAAACTCCTTTCAAGACCAGGGACCACACTAGGAAGCCTTGCAGGAACAATAATGGAAAGCCAGTCACCACCCCAAAGTGCTTACAGCTATCTAGATGAAACTGGGAAAGAGGGAAAGAAAAAAATGGATTTTTTGAGAAGAAAAGTGATATGCCCAAGGACACATTCAAAACTCATGGTACTGCAGTATACTGGAGTATATTATGTTCTCAACATTTACTAAAGTGCATATATGGCTGGAAAATTGTAACTTATTTAGCAGATGTGTGTTTAGTCATGTTATGAAAAACTCTATTTTTCCTCCTAATATAGACAGGAGCATGTGAACTAGATTAGATTTTTGGCATCAGACTGAATTATTTATTAACTTTCATTATGATGATGATAATCACTTATTAAATAACATATTCTTAGAAGTTTGGGGGAAGGAGCTGGGGAAGGAGCACTCTTAACATGCTCCATTATTATGTTTCTGTCTAAACTTCCTTGGGCAGACAAAGCCAGAAGCAGAATAGCAGTCAAGGTGGACCCTTGCTCCTGTCCCAGCTTGACATCATCCTAGAAGACTCAATCAAGATTGAGGCTTTATTAGACCAGACGTTGTACAACCCCTGCATAGGAATGTCTCTCCGTGCTGGAGAACTTCAGTTTTAAAGGACTTGATGGATAAGAAGGATTAATACTACTAAATGGAAGGAAACAAGGAAGGAAAAGAGTTTTTCTTCTGTGACAATTCAGTCTGAACTATATCTTTTCCCATTAATGTAAATTTATGTTTCCATTAAAATCTTAGGAAGCAGAGTCAGGCCAAAGTTGAGTGCTTTTGAAAATCTCTCCCTTAGCAACTTGCTGAAGGTCAATGGTGGGCGTTTGTGGCAGAAATGGGAGTGAATACTAGTCTGTTGTCTTAACCACAAGACCATGCTTCCTCTCCTAATCCCAGGTTGATTTTAGAGGGCTGAAGCTCATGAAAAAAATCCAAATTTTAAAATATTAAACTTGGCACTGATGATAAGGAAATGATTAAGAGTCAACCAAGGAAAGGCACAACTGCACTGACAGAGAGTCTTCAGAGTAGAACCACATTTTCATCTAAACAGGTTTTATTGCAGCTCTCCTGATGCATACATTTGACTGCATTCTGCTTTTTTGTTTTGGCAGGCACCACAGAAGACCTGATCCAATTCCTGAGGAAATCAATGGGAGTTTGATTGGAGCCATAGAAAGAAGCCATGAAGGGAATTTCAAGAGATAAAAGTGTGGAGCCAGACATTCAAAAATAGCTTTTTAAATATGTGTCACTGACCTTTCTTATGGCTTGCAAATGCAGTCTGATTACCCTAAGTGAAGTTACTTTATGGGGAAGGCATGAAATTTGGACCAGATACACTAACGCTCAGAAGAAAACAGTGAACTTGCTTGGGAGCATGAGTGTGAGCGAGGCCATGAAAAGGAGCTTGGATTCAGCTCTCACCTGCATCTGGGTTTCTGCCCATTCATGGGAGCAAACATCAATGGGATAAGAAAGGGACCAGGTTAGGGACCTGAAATACCACTTAGCCCTGCAAGGTAGTTTGGGAACTCAACTGACCAAAGGAAAACAGTGACTCAGGTGTTGGGCTAAGTGATTTGAGTGCAAGCTCTTATCACTGTGGTCTTCTTAGCAAGAGGTTTCTGAGCCAAGGAGAAAGAAATCAATTAACTGCATGGTCTTTAATTCCTGCTCAAAGAAGAAAACTTCATGGGGTTTGACTGAATTGACTGTCCAGTCAGGGGTTGACTGTGGCTCAGGGACATAGGATAACCCTTGTGGTCAGTATTTCTGAAGACTCGAAGACAAGGGTACAATCATGTTGAGCAGATCTTGTACTGTAGCTGAGACTGGAGTAAATCCCTTTTGTCAGAAAACCTACAAAAAAGATAGAGTCAGCAGCTTAGGATTTCTCTTTTGGACCCATATACAAGAATCACGGTAGGTTCCTGCAGTTGTCTCTGATCCCAGGATTCTTGGCTTGTAACCACTGCTGTCTTTGGCTGCTGTGTTTGTAAACCATGTTCAAGATTAACATCCTGGTGTAGGTATGACAAAAGTCCTTGTGGGAGGGTAAGCACTTCTAATCTGGTGGTCACTCTGGTCCTTGGTGGCATCCTCTGACTTTTCTCCAGAGTGAAAATAAATGGGGTGGGGGTAATATTTTATGATCCAGTTCTACGGTGCAACAGGTGCACAACAACTCCCTGGAAAACTCTATCCAGTGACAAACATAGCAGCCTCCAGGTCATCTGCCAGGGAACTCAGTTTACATCTCCTCCGTTATGTGTTATAGTTTCCTGTCTCTCTACGATGTCAGAGCACTGAGTGGATGACAGGTAATGAAAGAGATTGTCCACACATTTGTTTTTATGGGTTTGTCTTATTGTCTCAGTTCACAGAGTGGCAGCGATAAAGCCTTTAAAAGTATGCTCAGTGCTGTGGATCGTAAGGGTAGTCTTACTGGCTAAAGCCACAGTGATATGTTCATAAACAGGGTTCTGTTATTTTCCATCAGCTCCCACTCTGTTCCCCTCTCCACCTCAACTGAATCTCTAGTGTCAATTTAGGCAGAAAAACCCCACATTTCTAAAAACTTAATGATACTTCTTTGAAAAGGCCTCAGGTATCATCTTCAGGTGTTAAGATAGTTCTTGGTGGACTCAAGCCTGCATTTCTACTGGCACCAATGAAATTCCCTGCACAGATGAGGAATGTGGGTGAACAGAAAGGCTGGCAGGAATCTTTCCATCATAACATTTCCAACACAGGGCAGGATATTTAAAAACCAACTTTGTTGTTGTTACTATGGAGAATGCTTGCCTCAAATTCCTTCTTTTCTCTTTTAAATGGAAGAACAAAAAACTTCTCAGAGAAATGCTGAAACTTTACTGCCTTTAACATATTTTAGTCCAGAATTATATTGGATTTTCTTTTTAAATCTAATTCCAGCCTACTTTGAGGATGTGAACTTAAACGTTTGATAATAAAAGCATTCCAAATTAGTTCTGTGATAATTACCAGCTGCTATAAAAATCAAGTGTCTATATACAATCATGTAGGAGTCCTTCTCCCAAATACAAAAAGGAAAGTATGCCCCTGAGACAAATTTAACCTTGACTCTGTACAGGGATATTCAGAGGTGTTGTATAGGTAGTTATTATTAGAAGGTTCTGGGCCATGACAATAATTATGTTTAAACACTTTTTGAATTTTAATTATGTACCAATGTCAGAAGCTTTTCAGACACAGTTTTTTTCAGCAAAATATTCACTTTATTTTGAAATCATAAACTTTTAAGAGTCGAAGTGTTGGGGTTTTTTCACCCTTTATCCTAAGCAGATGTTTTCTCTCCTCACTCTTCCTTCCTCTGCTCTTTCCTCATTGGAAGGAATGAGGAGCGTGTGCCAAAAGAAAATTGAAAACCATGTGAAAAACACAGAAAAATTATTTTGTTAGGGAAAATAAGTTAATGAAGAACTGTTCCATTTTGAAACTACTGGACCAAATTTATTTTCCAAAGTTATTTAAAAGTATACCAGATTCTGAGTAGTTCAACTAGCTTCTGAATGTTTCTGTGTGATTATGAGATCAGAATTCAAAACAGTTAGAAGGACATATTTTAAAGCTGAGAAGGCGGCAGGTCTCTTCCACAGCTGCCTCCAGATCTTGCATTTCACTTCTGGAGGTAAATATTTTTCTGTATCTCATGGCAGAGGGAGTGTATAAAGTAAGGAGGAGCCCTGGATGCAGGTAGAGAGTCATCCATGTGGGTTTTTTTGTGAAGTGGTCCTTCAGTTGCCATCCTTGCTGAAAGATGATGGTATCCTTAAACCCATAGCTCCAAACTTATGGTTTCTGCCTACCTCAGGTTCCCTCTGAACTCTTCGCTCAGCAAACACAGCCCCTGCCTCCAAGGGGGCTGCAGGATTTGACCATATGATTTGATTAGAGACTTAATGAATAGCAGTGAAAGAAAAGCAACACCAAATCAATAATCTGGGGGGTGCAAACATTTATCAGAAAGAACCCAGAATGCTTTGCATTTATTCCTCCACTTACTGCTTCTGACAGTTACATCTGCATCCATCCATTTTCTTCAGTCTAAGTGAGAATCAGGCATGTAAGACATTTATTTACGTAAAAAGGAAATCTCTATGGCTACCTAGCTTAAGCTCAGTATTATTTTAAGTGAGTTATCATTATTTGTCCTGGATCTAGGTTAACACTTTTCCTTTCTTTCTTTTCTATAATTTGAGTGGTTCTACCTTCCAGGCTAGCATGTACCTGCTCTTATTAAATAGCGTATCGTATTTGCTTCTGTTACGCACGTGTGTGTGAATATCTTCATAAAACATACAGAGAGCACTAACTACTCAGACTTGTGGGACAGAAATCAAGACAACATCTGAGAAAAGATTTTTCTTTTTCTTTTTTTTTGCCTAAAGAGCCTGCTGTGGTTGCTATTTCAGCTGTTCATTAAAGTTATATTGCTTCCTTTATCTCTTGTGCACATGGAATACAAGCACCTCCATAATGAGCTTAAATTACCATGAGCTAAGAATAGAAAACTCGATTTCAGTTCTTGGGAGGCTGAAGCTGTGGTGGTGCATGGGTAATCAAGCAATATTAGCTGTATAATGGTGCTAGGATCCCAAGGCAGGGCTGCTGTAATGTTTATGTCAGGGAAGCCCAGTAAATATCTGTTTTCTGGGCTTTCTGCATTTCTTCCTCCCCTCACCGCTCCTGCCTGCTTATACATTTTGAAATAAACACTGTTGCTCACTCTATATTAATATCCTATGTATGTGGTTGGCCAGCCATGTCTGTCTCTGGAGGGTAGAGTCCCCTGTGTTTTCATTTCCTCATTTATACAGCTAAGCTAAGGAGAAGTCTTGGTCACCTGAGTTATCAGTATCAGAAAAGCACAGGATAAATTCAATGAAAATATTAGAACTTAGACTAAAGAGACTTTGTGCAATAAAATCATCTATTTTCAAGTATTTTGGATGCTGTGGATTCATAGAAATTAAATAGCTCTTCCTTGCACACCTCATGATTAGCAAAGAACAAATGGGGGTACCATGTCCAGTGGGATCAAACTTACTCTCTTGTTAATTTAAGTTTACAAACATTTTAAGAGGCTTCTGCTGCAGGATGTCTGTCCCCTCAGATACACATAACCCTGGAGGCTGATACTGCCAGAAGTAGGTACAGGGAATGGTAGTGTGTCCAGATCTCCCCAGGTATTAACAAATTGCCATTGATTTCGGTTTACTGCAATGATCACACTGCGGATGGCATCAGCCTGCTG
>NW_010555604.1:53563-57437 GCF_000687285.1 Phaethon lepturus
CTGTGATGGCTCCAGAGACAATAATGTCCCAAGCACCCTGCTCTGCTCTAAGACCACCCCCAGGCACAGATTAAATCTACCAAAGGCATAATGACTCATGAGCCAAAAGACAGGACATTTAATAAGAATTATCCTGAAACGCACCCAGATTGGGAAGAAGCCCACTTTATCATGGGTTATCATAGAGTCTTTGGATAGTTTTTCTATTTGACTGTAATATATTGGCTTTTCCTCACCTTTCCACTCTGTTTCAGTCTCTTTCTATAAATTCTCTTTCTAATGATTAAAAACCTCAATCACCATAGCTTGTAAGGGTTCTCTCTAGCACAATAAATATTAACAAAAAATTGTTCCACCAGAACAGTTCTCCACCATCTTATAGGTCCTATGTTTCCTTCACTGGATATTTTCAGTCAGAGATTCATTGCTGATTGTATCTCATGTTCAGAAAGTAACATAAACTTTTTTGACAAGATATTATCCTCAGTCAGAGAATCTAAGTTCATGCAAAAGAAAGGCATCTCAGAGTGGTTCACAAGACGTTTGTGATAGAGCACAGACCAGCTGAGGCCTCTCATGCCCTGGGTTAATCAGTGGATCATCTTTTCCTTCTGGAGGAAACTACCTCTCAAAAGCACCACAGATGGGAAAGTCTAACCCTCTGTTTAACCTACAAGTGCCACTTCTGCCACCTTCTTATGTAAAGTGCTTTTCCTCTGTAAGCTGTCCTGCTAATACCAGGGAGAACAGATAGACCGGGGCTCTACCTAAGGGCAGTAAAGTTAGTGGACTTTGGCCTTTAATGAGCAGAAGGTGCAATTCAATTGCAGTTCGTTAGTAGATATCATTAGCTTATCTCTCCAGGGGTCATTGGCAGATATCATTAGCAGGGGGTCATTAGCAGGGTTAGTTGATATCAGGAGAGCTAGAGCCACTTCTGTAGCATGGGTGTTTTGTTAGTGGCTAATTCAGATAAGGCTGGGTCTCTGCCAGGGGCTGTCAGAGCTGAGCTGTGATGATCCAGGAGGGAGTCCTGGTATCTCTGATGATGAAAGATCTGGGTAAATGAAAGGAGGCCTCCATACTTTTAGCACTTCACTCACGTAACTTTAAGATGTAATTATGTGACCAGCTTGAGAATCCTAAGGCAGCCACCGGTCTGACCAGCGGACGGATGGATCTAGCACCATATTGACCTGCCTATGTGGTGAGAATTTCTTTGAGGCAGGGTCTGGCATAATCTGCTAGACTGGTATTTATGATTCATGGCCTTTCCTCTCCCATGGTCCATGGCTGCTGGTACTGCTGTGGCCCCTTGCTTCAGTGAGCCTTGGAGGGAGGCACAGCTCTGGTCAGAGAGTGAACGGTGCAAGGGATGCTGTTGAGTACTACAGAGCTGTTCCTCTAGGTTTTTGGGATGTGGCTTCTCAGGCCCGTGGGACCTGTGTAGAGGTACAGGCAATGCTTTTAGGATGACCTTTTTTGGGTTTGGGTTAACATAGTATCTATTGAGTGGCTTTAATATGGAAAAAACACATGTGTTTCCTAATTAATCTCCATTTGTTAATGAAATACCAAAGAGCCAGCATATCTGGGTAGTCTCCTGGCAACTTGAACTTATTCACCTGATTATTTTTTTTTCTTTTGATTTTGCCTGGAACTGCCTACTCCCAGCTTTCCCCTGGGCTTGAGTGTGCATAGGAGGGATGTGTCCTGTTCTCATTGCATCTCATTGTGCCCTACTTCTGTCCTCCTGTAAATCCTTAGCAATCATGTTAGGACATTGATAGTTTTCCATAGGAAAAAAGTAACTTGTGTCCATGTCAGTTCTGAAAAGTATCTGTGTTTCAGGCAGGTTGTTTTCCTACTGGGAGTTGCTATTTTGCTGAAGGTTAATGTAATCCATGGCTTCTGGATCTAAATTTAAAAAAAAAGCTGGAAGTATTTCACTATGGATAAATGTTTTGCAACAGAAATGCTCCACTTTTCTCTATTAAAATGACTGTTTTCACTTTGGTGTTTGATCACTAGTGAGAGTGAAAGGTATAAATGAAAACTCTGCTTAACCTAGAAGAGCTATGTGCATATGATGTGATTTACTTTTGAAACTTGACATTTATTCTGGTTCCCTTTGTTTTGTTTTTTCTCCCACATCAAAGCAGAAGAAATATCAAATTCACATCCTCAAAATGAAAAATATAGTGTGTCATCTTCCTTTGCATAGCAGCTTGTAGAAGAATGTAAATGGTCAGTGTTTGTGGTGTCAAATAGCTCTGATGCCGTAACTAACTTGTACACCTGACTGCAGATGTTTGATAGATTTGCTTCTACTTAACTACAGCTAAGAGCTCCATTAACGCTTGTCATGGAGATTTACATAAGTGCAATAAGCAGTTCACACATTCAGTAATATCTCTTCAACTTTTTGAAGGAAGATTGCCAATTTTTATAGTTATCATGGCTCAATAAAGATATAAGAATCGCCCAAGGCATGTTGGGAAGATGGTGTAAGATAACACGTCATATCTAAATGTAATATGTAATACCAATTACAGGTTATTAATCCATGTACAGGTCTGAGATATTTCTAGTTAAGCACAGGAATGCTTCTCATTTCTATAGCTGTGGGTGTTTCACCTGTATTTCAGAGGGAGATGAATGATTTCCAGTGTGCTCCCCTCTCTCCAGCAAAATAGGCTACTTTATTGAAAGAAAAATTGATGTAATTATGAAATTTTGTCTATGAATTTTTTAAAGGAAAACTTTGAAAATTAAAGCAAATGTTCTTTTAGCATTTATGTTCATAAGTTGGAAACAAACTGAAAGAGCCCTTTTAAAACAGAGATTCTTAAGTCTTTTCTTCTCTATCGAGAATAGTGCAAGATTTCTCCTTCTCCCTAAGTGTAGAAATTCTTCACAAGCTGTAGTCTTCAGCTAGCTCCAGTGTTTAACGTATCAAAATTATGGGTAGCTGTCAGGTAGTATTTGATGAGTATTATTATTAACTTCCTTTCCAGAGAATTTGCCCAAGTTTATACATAGTATCTGCAGCACTGAACTTGGGCCTCCCAAATCAGTCATGTACTTTCCTTTATTTTTTTAAAGGAAGACAGATAACTTGAGTCTTGTCTCACCTAGCTGACTGACAAAAATATGACCATCCTGCCTGAGTCAGGGTTTTTTTAGCTTATTTTAGCTTGGCTCCCACAGACAACACAGAAGTGGTGACCAGTTGTCTTTCAACACCATTTTTTTTTCTGTTACCAACAAAGGTTATTTAGATGAAATGTCCAAATTTTAGGTTAGTACAGGTAGATGAGATGAATAACTAATTAGAATAGAGTGAAGGAGGGTGATCTCAGACTTAGCCTGCTGGTTGATTTCTATAGCAAAGAAAACCATATGTGAACATTACTGAAGTCTCCTAGCCTGTGGGCCGTTCATTGTTTCCAATGACTTCCTTAATCAAAGTCTCACTAAAAACCAAAACCTTTAAAAACTCTATGTATCTTTTGTATCTGATAGCTGCTTAAAGCAATGTAATTTAATTTGTTTCCTTCTACTTTGATTTTTTTTTTAAATATTGAACGAATAATTGTATGTAGTTAGATCATACACAGAGTTCACTGGTTTCTACTTCCTTCATTTAGAGATCTCTCTTCATAAGAGTGCAGAGAGAAATGAATGTGGTAGACCTTTTCAAATGATTTCTAAATTAAATACAGTGAATTCCTCTGTAATATGACTCATGAGACCTGAAGATCAAAGCCTTACAAGAGATTTATCAAAAACAAATAATTTTTACATAGAATATATGGTAACATCAGGTAATGTCATGTTGTTGTTCCACTTATCATGTGAAAGTGATGAAGAG